>NC_046974.1:180000-187500 GCF_009769545.1 Cyclopterus lumpus
ATAGATCATCGTTCACATTGCTGCCAGTGAGGATTGCTGACGGAATATTCATTATTTATTGGATTTATACTATATAGAACTTAGAAACATTATCTGTGTTGTTCCATCACAGAGCTTTGTGGGGTTTTGAGGAAAGGTTTTTACAAAAAATATCGAAAGGTTTACAATCTCACTGGTGGAGTTTAAGAATTGTATTCTTGTTGCTCAAAGGGCAAGACTGGGTCACCTGTTCAGGTGTGTTACCTGATCCAGCTCAATCAGTAGGGTGTGCAAGCTGGATAGCTCTCGGCCGAGGTCGATGTATCCATCAAAGCCGGCGGTGTGGTTCAGTCCGTCAGGATTGGAGATCTCCTGCAGGAAACGCTGCATGCTGCTCCACTGCCGCTCCACAAAGTCATTCATGAACAACATGTACTCCTCTTTAGTCCCAAACCTACAACCACAGGCAAGAGGTAACAGGTTTAGGTACACATACAAGTGACATGTACAAACCACATACAAGTAACACGTACAGGACGGCATACAAGTAACACGTACAGGACGGCATACAAGTAACACGTACAGGACCGCATACAAGTAACACGTACAGGACCGCATACAAGTAACACGTACAGGACCACATACAAGTAACACATACAGGACGGCATAAAAGTAACATGTACAGGACCACATACAAGTAACACGTACAGGACGGCATAAAAGTAACACGTACAGGACGGCATAAAAGTAACACGTACAGGACGGCATAAAAGTAACACGTACAGGACGGCATAAAAGTAACACGTACAGGACCACATACAAGTAACACATACAGGACGGCATAAAAGTAACATGTACAGGACCGCATACAAGTAACACGTACAGGACGGCATAAAAGTAACACGTACAGGACCACATACAAGTAACACGTACAGGACCGCATACAAGTAACACGTACAGGACCACATACAAGTAACACGTACAGGACGGCATAAAAGTAACACATACAGGACGGCATACAAGTAACACGTACAGGACCACATACAAGTAACACGTACAGGACCACATACAAGTAACACATACAGGACCACATACAAGTAACACGTACAGGACCACATACAAGTAACACATACAGGACCGCATACAAGTAACACATACAGGACGGCATACAAGTAACACTTACAGGACGGCATACAAGTAACACGTACAGGACCACATACAAGTAAGACGTACAGGACCACATACAAGTAACACGTACAGGACGGCATAAAAGTAACACGTACAGGACCACATACAAGTAACACGTACAGGACCGCATACAAGTAACACGTACAGGACCACATACAAGTAAGACGTACAGGACCACATACAAGTAACACGTACAGGACGGCATAAAAGTAACACGTACAGGACCGCATACAAGTAACACGTACAGGACCACATACAAGTAACACGTACAGGACGGCATAAAAGTAACACGTACAGGACGGCATACAAGTAACACGTACAGGACGGCATAAAAGTAACAGGTACAGGACGGCATAAAAGTAACACGTACAGGACGGCATACAAGTAACACGTACAGGACGGCATAAAAGTAACACGTACAGGACCACATACAAGTAACACGTACAGGACCGCATACAAGTAACACGTACAGGACGGCATACAAGTAACACGTACAGGACGGCATACAAGTAACACGTACAGGACCACATACAAGTAACACATACAGGACCACATACAAGTAACACATACAGGACGGCATACAAGTAACACGTACAGGACCACATACAAGTAACACGTACAGGACCACATACAAGTAACACGTACAGGACGGCATACAAGTAACACGTACAGGACGGCATACAAGTAACACGTACAGGACCACATACAAGTAACACATACAGGACCACATACAAGTAACACATACAGGACGGCATACAAGTAACACGTACAGGACCACATACAAGTAACACGTACAGGACCACATACAAGTAACACGTACAGGACCACATACAAGTAACACGTACAGGACCACATACAAGTAACACGTACAGGACCACATACAAGTAACACGTACAGGACCACATACAAGTAACACGTACAGGACCACATACAAGTAACACTTACAGGACCACATACAAGTAACACGTACAGGACCACATACAAGTAACACGTACAGGACGGCATACAAGTAACACGTACAGGACGGCATACAAGTAACACGTACAGGACGGCATACAAGTAACACGTACAGGACGGCATACAAGTAACACGTACAGGACCACATACAAGTAACACATACAGGACCACATACAAGTAACACATACAGGACGGCATACAAGTAACACGTACAGGACCACATACAAGTAACACGTACAGGACCACATACAAGTAACACGTACAGGACGGCATACAAGTAACACGTACAGGACGGCATACAAGTAACACGTACAGGACCACATACAAGTAACACATACAGGACCACATACAAGTAACACGTACAGGACGGCATACAAGTAACACGTACAGGACCACATACAAGTAACACGTACAGGACCACATACAAGTAACACGTACAGGACGGCATACAAGTAACACGTACAGGACGGCATACAAGTAACACGTACAGGACCACATACAAGTAACACATACAGGACCACATACAAGTAACACATACAGGACGGCATACAAGTAACACGTACAGGACCACATACAAGTAACACGTACAGGACCACATACAAGTAACACGTACAGGACCACATACAAGTAACACGTACAGGACCACATACAAGTAACACGTACAGGACCACATACAAGTAACACGTACAGGACCACATACAAGTAACACGTACAGGACCACATACAAGTAACACTTACAGGACCACATACAAGTAACACGTACAGGACCACATACAAGTAACACGTACAGGACCACATACAAGTAACACGTACAGGTCAAGCACTTTACAGAAATCCCAGTAAAGCTTCATGAGATTAAAAGCCCAAACTTACTTGCTGAAGTTGGCGAGGTTCTGAATGACTTTGGCAATAAGGGTCAGAGTTCTAGCAGAGCGTTCGTCGGGGTACTCCTGCATCAGGTCGAACAGAGACGGTGACATCACAGCCGGACACAGGAAGCGCAGGAACAACGAGGCGCTGATGAGGCGCTCGCTGATGTCTGCTCGCCCACGGCTACTGCACTCCTGTCGCCATGATGCAAAAACCTCCTTCAGCTCCCGGGGGAAGACCCTGAATCAGTTTGAGGGGTTTATTATATCATACAAAGTACGAGTGCACAGTGTCGGTACTGTACAGTGTGTTTACAGTCTGTGCACATAGTGTAAAGTGAGTATAGTACAGTGTGTACTGTACAGAGTGTGTGCAGCGTGTTTACAGTGTGAGTATGAATACAGTACAAGTGTGAGTACTGTGTGTACTCTGTGTATATATATATATATATATATATATATACGTGTACCTGTACGAGTCAAGGATCTTGCAGAAGGCAAGTTCACAGCACATTCTCAGGTTGGCCTGATGCTCGGCGAGATCCGAGGTTGCACAACGAGATTGGTCGACCTCACAGTTCTCATCTGACTCGTATAGAGCTTTAATGAACTCACCTGAATACAAGCAAACACACACACACACAAATATTCATATGGTTGGCGTTAAAGCAAAACCTCCTGGTTGAGAGTTCATTCAGTCTATCACACTTCTATCCAGAGGGATCCCTCTGTTGTCCCTGGGGTTTGTTGCTTTGTTTTTCCTACACCGATCCAAAGGTCTAAAGACATAGGGGATTTAAAGCCCTCAGAGGATAATGTGGAACTTCACTTTATCTGTGTGTGTTCTTTTAGAGTCCATTCACAGATGTATCTGTAGCCAATCAGATTTTCCATCAATCACATGAGCACGATCCTACGAGGGTATAATAAACCTAATAAATATAATATTATAATATAATAATAAACCTCTCTATAACAATAGTACACCTCTCTATCACGACAATAAACCTCTCTATCACGACAATAAACCTCTCTATCACGATAATAAACCTCTATCACAATAATAAACCTCTCAATTACGATAATAAACCTCTATCACAATAATAAATCTATCACAATAATAAACCTCTATCACGATACTAAACCTCTCATGATAATAAATCTATATCACGATAATAAACCTCTATCACAATAATAAATCTCTCAATTACGATAATAAACCTCTATCACAATAATAAACCTCTATCACGATACTAAACCTCTATCACGATAATAAACCTCTCAATTACGATACTAAACCTCTATCACGATAATAAACCTCTCAATTACGATAATAAACCTCTATCACAATAATAAATCTATCACAATAATAAACCTCTATCACGATAATAAATCTCTATCACAATAATACACCTCTCAATTACGATAATAAACCTCTATCACAATAATAAATCTATCACAATAATAAACCTCTATCACGATAATAAATCTCTCTATCACAATAATAAACCTCTATCACAATAATAAACCTCTATCACAATAATAACACCTCTATCACGATACTAAACCTCTCATGATAATAAACCTCTATCACAATAATAAACCTCTATCACGATAATAAACCTCTATCACGATAATAAACCTCTATCACGATAATAAACCTCTATCACAATAATAAACCTCTATCACGATAATAAACCTCTATCACGATAATAAACCTCTATCACAATAATAAACCTCTATCACGATAATAAACCTCTATCACAATAATAAACCTCTATCACAATAATAAACCTCTCTATCACAATAATAAACCTCTATCACAATAATAAACCTCTATCACGATAATAAATCTCTCTATCACAATAATAAATCTCTATCACAATAATAAACCTCTATCACGATACTAAACCTCTCATGATAATAATTCTATATCACGATAATAAACCTCTATCACAATAATAAATCTCTCTATCACAATAATAAACCTCTATCACGATAATAAACCTCTATCACAATAATAAACCTCTATCATGATAATAAACCTCTATCATGATAATAAACCTCTATCACGATAATAAACCTCTATCATGATAATAAACCTCTATCACAATAATAAACCTCTATCACGATAATAAACCTCTATCACAATAATAAATCTCTCTATCACAATAATAAACCTCTATCATGATAATAAACCTCTATCACAATAATAAACCTCTATCACGATAATAAACCTCTATCACAATAATAAATCTCTCTATCACAATAATAAACCTCTATCACGATAATAAACCTCTATCACGATAATAAATCTCTATATCACGATAATAAACCTCTATCACAATAATAAATCTCTCTATCACAATAATAAACCTCTATCACAATAATAAACCTCTCTATCACAATAATAAACCTCTATCACAATAATAAATCTCTCTATCACAATAATAAACCTCTATCACGATAATAAACCTCTATCACGATAATAAATCTCTCTATCCTAATAAACCTTTATCACAATAACAACACCTCTATCATGATAATAAATCTCTCTATAACGATAATAAACCTCTATCACAATAATAAACCTCTATCACGATACTAAACCTCTCATGATAATAAACCTCTATCGCAATAATAAATCTCTCTATCACAATAATAAATCTCTCTATCACGATAATAAACCTCTATCACAATAATAAACCTCTATCACGATAATAAACCTCTATCACAATAATAAACCTCTATCACGATAATAAACCTCTATCACGATAATAAATCTCTCTATCACGATAATAAATCTCTCTATCACGATAATAAACCTCTATCACAATAATAAACCTCTATCACGATAATAAACCTCTATCACAATAATAAACCTCTATCACGATAATAAACCTCTATCACAATAATAAACCTCTATCACGATAATAAACCTCTATCACAATAATAAACCTCTATCACGATAATAAACCTCTAACACGATAATAAACCTCTATCACGATAATAAACCTCTATCACAATAATAAACCTCTATCACAATAATAAACCTCTATCACGATAATAAACCTCTATCACAATAATAAACCTCTATCACGATAATAAACCTCTATCACAATAATAAACCTCTATCACGATAATAAACCTCTATCACAATAATAAACCTCTATCACCATAATAAACCTCTATCACAATAATAAATCTCTCATCACGATAATAAACCTCTATCACAATAATAAATCTCTCTATCACGATAATAAACCTCTATCACGATACTAAATCTCCATGACGATAATAAACCTCTATCACGATACTAAACCTATCACAATAATAAATCTCCATGACAATAATAAACCTCTTCCACGATAATAAGTCACAATAATAAACCTCTCTATCACGATAATAAACCTCCCTAACACGATAATAAACTTCTATCATGATAATAAATCTCTCTATCACAATAATAAACCTCTATCATGATAATAAATCTCTCTATCACAATAATAAACCTCTATCATGATAATAAATCTCTCTATCACAATAATAAACCTCTATCATGATAATAAACCTCTAACACGATAATAAACTTCTATCGTGAAAATAATAATCCATTTAATTGATATAGGGCTTTTCAAGATACTCAGACACTCTACATGTTACATTATACACCGTAGACAGCTACGGGGAGCAATGCAGGGTTAAGTGTCTTGCTCAAGGACACATTGACTAGGGCGGGGATTGAACCGCCAACCCCCTGATTGAAAGACGGGCATGCTAACCACTGACCCATAGTCGCCCCACTATTAGTCGGTCCTAATAAATCTCTCTATCATGACAATAAATCTCTCTATCATGATAATAAACCTCTCTATCATGACAATAAATCTCTCTATCACGATAATAAACCTCTCTATCATGATAATAAACCTCTCTATCATGATAATAAATCTCTCTATCACGATAATAAACCTCTCTATCATGATAATAAATCTCTCTTTCACGATAATAAACCTCTCTATCATGATAATAAACCTCTCTATCATGATAATAAACCTCTCTATCATGATAATAAACCTCTCTATCACGATAATAAACCTCTCTATCATGATAATAAACCTCTCTATCACGATAATAAACCTCTCTATCATGATAATAAACCTCTCTATCATGATAATAAACCTCTCTATCACGATAATAAACCTCTCTATCATGATAATAAACCTCTCTATCATGATAATAAATCTCTCTATCACGATAATAAACCTCTCTATCATGATAATAAATCTCTCTATCACGATAATAAACCTCTCTATCATGATAATAAACCTCTCTATCATGATAATAAACCTCTCTATCATGATAATAAATATCTCTATCACGATAATAAACCTCTCTATCACGATAATAAACCTCTCTATCATGATAATAAATCTCTCTATCACGATAATAAACCTCTCTATCATGATAATAAATCTCTCTATCACGATAATAAACCTCTCTATCA
>NC_046974.1:192500-292500 GCF_009769545.1 Cyclopterus lumpus
AGAAGATTCAAGATTCAAGATTTGTATTTGTCATTTGTGTGCCATTGAAGGAGGCAGGGCCATTGGGAAGGAGGCCAGGTCTAGGCCAGAGGCTGGATGCAGGAAGCAGGGGCTAGGACCCAGGACCAGCTCCAGACACAGCCAGGTCCAATGGACCCTACGAGACGTGAAGTCACAACGACTCTGGGGAGGAATTAGAGTTAGTAAGGTGCAATGGAGAGATGTAAATTCATCCATAAGGAGAGAGAGAAGAGGAGATAGGTGCTCAGTGTCACCTCACTTAAGAATAGACTTAAGACTTTCCTCTTTAATAGTGCTTATAGTTAGGGCTGAATCAGGTTTGCCCTGGTCCAGCCCCTTGATATGCTGCTATAGGCTTATAGGCTGCTGGGGGATGTTTTAGGATACACTGAGCACCTATCTCCTCTTCTCTCTCTCCTTATGGATGAATTTACATCTCTCCATTGCACCTTATTAACTCTGCTTCCTCCCCGGAGTCGTTGTGACTTCACATCTCATAGGGTTCATTGGACCTGGAGGTGTCTGATGCTGGTTCTGGGTCCTGACTCCTTGCCCCTGCTTCCTGCATCCAGCCTCTGGCCTAGAACTGGCCTCCTTCCCAATGGCCCTGCCTCAAAGGCCTCGCCTCATTGGCCCTGCATCTTGTAGCAGCAGCAAACAAGGTTACAATATATATATATATATATATATATATATATATATATATATATATATACACTAACATTAAATAAAATAGCAGAGCAGGACATTAAATTTAAGAAAATTAAATAATTAAATAATAAAGAAAATAAAAAATGAAAAAAATATTAATACAGTGTATATAAGTGAGTATAACGCACTGGTCCAACAGACTGGTAGAACATCTCCAACTTCTTGCTGCATCTAAGGATCCAAGTTTGCTCAAGAAAAAGATTTAACTCCTCTCCTTCTTGTAGAGGGTTGTAGTCACTTTGTAGTTCTTTGTAGACCTTTGTAGACCTCATGGACGAACTAATAATACATATATTTTTAGGGTCATCAAATCAGGTATATGTAGAATTTAATCTTTTTCATCTGAAGGAGTCATTGTCAGCTATAGCTTTTATATAATGACACACATAATAATAAAAAATAACAACAGTAGTAATAACAATAATATTAAAGCTGCACCTTTGTGCGTGTTGAGGTTTCTGGGAGGTCGAGGGCTCACGCGGCCGAGAATGTCGGCGACTGTCGGACACAAGTTAGACATTTTTTTTCTTGCATGGAGTGATGCTGGAAAAGATGCTTTGCAAACAGTCCACCACTTCCTGTATCCACTGTGTGGCGCTAGACAACATGCATCAATATGCATTATGTTGCTCTATAACAAGTGTAGACAACATTATCTAAATGTCATGTCACATATTACTGACTTCCTGTTACCAGTAGGCGGCGCTATGACTGAGTGAAAATAGGATTGTCGACATATCCGTGACCTTTATTAAGCATGGCAAGTCCTGTGGACTTACACGAGCTCCTTGTTAAATGGCTAATCAAGTAAAATGGCCACTATGCCGTTCTGTCAAACGTAAAGTTTTTGATAACTTTTCATCACAAAGGTCTTTAGATCGTACCGGCTAAATTTGAAGTGGATCCTACGAATTCCCTGGAAGGCTAAGAGCCTAGAAATAGGCAAAAATGATGCTTCCGGTAAGGTTCAGAGCATGTTTCCAAGAGACTTTTCTTTAAGTCATCACGTGTTACACGTGCCTACCATATTTCATACATGGAAGGGAAACGTAGCGCTGGGGCTGCTCTTTTAAAAATGTGTAGGGAGTGGTCTGAAATCAGCGTGTAATGGTCGCCACGCCACATGAAGGTTGTTAAATGAACACACACCATTTTGATAACCCTTCATCATAAAGGTCTTCAGAACATTTTGACCAAATTAGAAGTTGATTGCATACATTTAGTAGGAGGAGTTTGTTAATTTATAACGCCTGAAAACTTTTCATATTTTACCTCAAAATAAATAATACAATCTTCGGAAGGCTGTGACCTTTGACCCTCAGCTCTAGTCCCGACCGTTCACAAGAGACCAAGGTACCTGCCTGAATCTGTCAATAGGTGAGATGTTGCCATGACAACATACTTTTAAAACCGGATGGGTGGTTGCCATGTTAACTGACCTCCGATATCAGATTATAAGATTATTATTGGGTAAAGATTAAGATTAAAATCAGCTAATCCCCCCCCCCCCCCCCCCCCCCACACACTTACCGTCTTCAAACTCAGCATTTAGGTCCACATCCATCTTATGTCTTTCTGTAGCTAACTATATGTCTGTCTGTAACTAACTGTCTGTCTCTCTGTAACTGTCTGTCTGTAAATGGAGTCCTCCTCACCTTTGTGGGTGGCGCCAGGAGGAAATGATGTCACATGGAGGGAGTATCTTAGCATCCAGACAGCGAAGATCTCCGCCCTCTCAGCCAGAAGAAGGGGATGAACCTGGAGAGGAAGAGAGTCTTCCTCAGAAATAGTAATAATATATATATATATATATATATACATATACATACATACATACATACATACATACACACACACACACATATATATATATGAAGAAGAGAGTCTTCCTCAGAAATAGTAATATATATATATATATATATATATATATATACATACATACATACATACACATATATACACACACACATATATATATATATACATACATACATACACACACACACACATATATATATATGAAGAAGAGAGTCTTCCTCAGAAATAGTAATATATATATATATATACACACACACACACACACACATATATATACACATGCATACATATGTACATATATATATATATTGTATACGTTTATTAAACGTTACATTGTTATTAAACATGATGTTTGGTGTATTAAATATTATTGTAGGATCCATTAGCTATGTCTGTATATTATGTGTTTGTGTGTGGCGCATATCTCAGATTGACCACGGGTGGCAATTCAATTCAATTCAGTTTATTTTTATAGCCCAATATCACAAATCACAACCTCTCCTCAGAGGGCTTTACAATCTGTACACATACGACATCCCTGACCTTTGACCTCACATCGGATCAGGAAAAACTCCCCAAAAATAACCTCACAGGGAAAAAAGTGAAGAAACCTTCAGGAGAGCAACAGAGGAGGATCCCTCTCCCCGGATGGACAGAAGAATAGATGTCATGTGACCAGATGAACAGAGTTACAGAGTTACATAAACACATTACATGAATATGACAATGTATGAATGGAACTCCAATCCATGAAACAGAAGGAGGTAGAGAGGAGGGGGGGCGGGGCATCAGCAGGGCCAATGGGAGGCCGGCTCACCAGCATCAGACACCTCCAGGTCCAATGGACCCTATGAGACGTGAAGTCACAACGACTCCGGGGAGGAAGCAGAGTTAATAAGGTGCAATGGAGAGATGTAAATTCATCCATAAGGAGAGAGAAGAGGAGATAGGTGCTCAGTGTATCCTAAAACATCCCCCAGCAGCCTATAAGCCTATAGCAGCATATCAAGGAGCTGGACCAGGGCAAACCTGATTCAGCCCTAACTATAAGCACTATTAAAGAGGAAAGTCTTAAGTCTATTCTTGAATTAGGTGACTGTGTCTGCCTCCAGGACTGAAAGTGGAAGCTGGTTCCATAAAGGAGGAGCTTGATAACTGAAGGCTCTGGCTCCCATCCTACTTTTTAGGACTCTAGGAACCACAAGTAGCCCCGCATTTAGTGATCAGCTCTCTAGTGGGGCAATATGGTACTACAAGCTCCTTAAGATATGATGGTGCATCACCAATCAAGGCTTTGTAGGTGAGGAGAAGTATTTTAAATGTGATTCTTGATTTTACAGGGAGCCAGTGCAGAGCAGCTAATACAGGAGTCATGTGATCTCTTTTCTTAGTTTTTGTGAGTCCACGAGCTGCAGCATTCTGGATCAACTGGAGGGATTTAAGAGACTTATTAGAGCAGCCTGATAATAAGGAGTTGCAGTAATCTAGTCTGGAAGTAACAAACGCGTGAACCAGCTTTTCTGCATCTTTTTGAGACAAGATGTGCCTGATTTTTGAAATGTTACGTAGATGATAAAATGCAATCCTTGAGATTTGCTTAACGTGGAGTTAAAGGACAAGTCCTGATCAAAGATAACTAGAGATTCTTTACAGTGGTGTTGGATGCCAGGGCAATGCCATCTACAGAAACCACATCACCAGATAATTGATCTCTGAGGTGTTCAGGGCCAGTAAAATAACTTCAGTTTTGTCTGAGTTTAACATCAGGAAGTTGCAGATCATCCATGTTTTTATGTCTTTAAGACATTCTTGAATTTTAGCGAGCTGGTTGGTCTCCTCTGGTTTGATCCATAGATATAATTGAGTATCGTCTGCATAGCAATGAAAGTTTATGCAGTGTTTCCTGATAATATTGCCCAAAGGAAGCATATATAAGGTAAATAAAATGGGTCCAAGCACAGAACCTTGTGGAACTCCGTGATTAACGTTGGTGGTCATTGAGGCTTCATCGTTTACAAATACAAATTGAGATCGATCTGATAAATAGGATTTAAACCAACTTAGTGCGGTACCTGAAATGCCAATCGACTGATCCAGTCTCTGTAATAGGATGTCATGATCAATGGTGTCGAACGCAGCACTAAGGTCTAACAATACCAGTACGGAGATGAGTCCTTTATCAGCACTAAGGTCTAACAATACCAGTACGGAGATGAGTCCTTTATCAGCACTAAGGTCTGATAATACCAGTACGGAGATGAGTCCTTTATCAGCACTAAGGTCTGATAATACCAGTACGGAGATGAGTCCTTTATCAGCACTAAGGTCTAACAAGACCACTACAGAGATGAGTCCTTTATCAGCACTAAGGTCTAACAAGACCAGTACAGAGATGAGTCCATTATCAGCACTAAGGTCTAACAAGACCCGTACAGAGATGAGTCCTTTATCAGCACTAAGGTCCAACAAGACCAGTACAGAGATGAGTCATTTATCAGCACTAAGGTCTAACAAGACCAGTACAGAGATGAGTCCTTTATCAGTACTAAGGTCTAACAAGACCAGTACAGAGATGAGTCCTTTATCTGATGCATTAGGAGGTCTGTCTCTGTGGTGTTTTCTAAATCCTGACTGAAACTCCTCAAATAAACTATTCTGATGTAGAAAGTCACACAACTGATTTGCGACTACTTTCTCAAGGATCTTAGAGAGGAAGGGAAGGTTAGAGATCGGTCTGTAGTTAGCCAACACCTCTGGATTAAGAGTGGTCTTCTTCAGGAGAGGTTTAATTACAGCTACTTTGAAGGAATGTGGTACATGGCCTGTTAGCAAAGACACATTAACAATATCCAGCAGAGAGGTGCCAATTAAAGGCAACACGTCTTTAAGCAGCCTCGTTGGGATGGGGTCTAAGAGACAGGTAGACGGTTTAGAAGTAGAAACCGTTGAAGACAATTGGTCTAGGTTAATGGGAGAAAAGCTATCCAAATATACACCAGGGCATACAGCCGTTTCCAAGGCCACTCCTCTTGATGACAGATCGGCAGTAGTTAAGGGCAAGAGAGCATCAATCTTGTCTCTAATAGTTAAAATCTTTTCATTGAAGAAGTTCATGAAGTCATTACTACTGAGGTCTATAGGAATACACGGCTCCACAGAGCTGTGACTCTCTGTCAGCCTGGCTACAGTGCTAAAGAGAACCCTGGGGTTGTTCTTATTTTTCTCTATTACTGATGAGTAATAGGCTGCTCTGGCATTACGGAGAGCCTTTTTATATGTTTTAAGACTATCTCTCCAAACTAAGAGTGATTCTTCCAGATTGGTGGAACGCCATATGCTTTCAAGCTTTGGTGAAGTTTGCTTTAGGTTGCGGGTCTGAGGGTTCTACCAGGGAGCAAACCTCCTTTGCCTCACTGTCTTTTTCTTCAGTGGGGCTATCAAGTCTAGTGTCATTCTCAGTGAGCCTGTAGCACTATCGACAATATGATCAATCTGGGACGGACTAAAGTTAGCACAGGAGTCCTCCGTCACATTGAGATGTGGTATTGAATCAAATGCAGAAGGAATCGCTTCTTTAAATGTAGCTACAGCACTGTCAGTTAGACATCTGGTGCAGAAACTTTTGACTAACGGTGTATACTCCAGGAGTATAAACTCAAAAGTTATGAGGTAATGGTCTGACAGAAGAGGGTTCTGTGGGAAGACCTCCCACATTGTTTGCTGGGCACCACCTGGACAACCAGCGGTTGAATGACGACATGCAGCTATACATGTCATCATTGATCAGATTGGGGAGAGGGCCAGAGAAAACTACGGTGTCCGACATTGTCTTGGCATAAGTACACACCGATTCCACATTAATTTTAGTGACCTCCGACCGCCGCAGTCGGGAGTCATTACCGCCGGCGTGTATTATAATCTTACTGTAACTACGCTCATCTTTAGCCAGCAGTTTTAAACAAGATTCAATGTCGCCCACTCTGGCCCCCGGGATGCATATGACTTTGGTCCCTGGCTTCCCTATCTTCACGTTTCTGACTATGGAGCTACCTATAACCAGAGTGGGTTTCTCAGCGGGTGCGTCGCTGAGTGGGGAAAACTGGTTCGAAACGTGAAGAGGTTGGCGGTGCTCAGTGGACTTCTGTTTAGACTTAAAACCCCTTCGAACAGTCACCCAGCCATCCGGCTGCTCGGGGGCTGCCGGGGGACAGCTAACAGAGGCTAACGCTAGCGGCTCCGCACCGGCTATGGGGGGAGGCGGGCTAACTAGCGTAGCTGTCTGAGCTTCGATGGTGCGGAGCCGTGCATCCAACCCACTTAGAACTGCCTCCAACCAGCAAATGAACTACACTTGTTGCATGTACCGTTATCATTAAGGGAGGCAGAGGAATAGCTATACATGAGACACTCTGAGCAAGAGGGAGGGGGAGGGGGAGAGGAAGACATCGAGAGCTGCTAAGCTGCTTACCGGAAGGGAGGGAGATGATGTGTTCAGGAGCGTTCTCACATCTGCCCACAACAACAATGTATTTGTTTGCAGTGTGGCAGAGTTTATATATGGGGCACAGGTGCAACTGACAGGGGTAATGATTTATGATTGATGGGGAGATCGCACGGTTTTTACTTTTGTAGTGACACTTTTACGTTCAAGCCTGCAGTGGAGACACGACCACATACAAGACGTGGTATTCTTTCAGTCGTCAGTTCCACCTACGACCCGTTCATAGCTAATGGCTCCTACAATTATATTGTTATTAAAGATGATGTTTAGTGTATTAAACGTCACATTGTTACTAAACATGATGTTTAGTGTAATAGACGTGACATTGTTACTAAAGATGATGTTTAGTGTATTAAACGTGACATTGTTACTAAACATGATGTTTAGTGTAATAGACGTGACATTGTTACTAAACATGATGTTTAGTGTATTAAACGTGACATTGTTACTAAACATGATGTTTAGTGTAATAGACGTGACATTGTTACTAAACATGATGTTTAGTGTATTAAACGTGACATTGTTACTAAACATCATGTTTAGTGTAATAGACGTGACATTGTTACTAAACATGATGTTTAGTGTATTAAACGTGACATTGTTATTAAAGATGATGTTTAGTGTATTAGACGTGACATTGTTATTAAACATGATGTTTAGTGTAATAGACGTGACATTGTTACTAAACATGATGTTTAGTGTAATAGACGTGACATTGTTATTAAACATGATGTTTAGTGTAATAGACGTGACATTGTTATTAAACATGATGTTTAGTGTAATAGACGTGACATTGTTATTAAACATGATGTTTAGTGTAATAGACGTGACATTGTTATTAAACATGATGTTTAGTGTAATAGACGTGACATTGTTATTAAACATGATGTTTAGTGTATTAAACGTGACATTGTTATTAAACATGATGTTTAGTGTAATAGACGTGACATTGTTACTAAACATGATGTTTAGTGTAATAGACGTGACATTGTTATTAAAGATGATGTTTAGTGTATTAAACGTGACATTGTTACTAAACATGATGTTTAGTGTAATAGACGTGACATTGTTACTAAAGATGATGTTTAGTGTATTAAACGTGACATTGTTACTAAACATGATGTTTAGTGTAATAGACGTGACATTGTTACTAAAGATGATGTTTAGTGTATTAAACGTGACATTGTTATTAAACATGATGTTTAGTGTAATAGACGTGACATTGTTATTAAACATGATGTTTAGTGTATTAGACGTGACATTGTTACTAAACATGATGTTTAGTGTAATAGACGTGACATTGTTATTAAACATGATGTTTAGTGTAATAGACGTGACATTGTTATTAAAGATGATGTTCAGTGTATTAAACGTGACATTGTTACTAAACATGATGTTTAGTGTATTAAACGTGACATTGTTACTAAACATGATGTTTAGTGTAATAGACGTGACATTGTTATTAAACATGATGTTTAGTGTAATAGACGTGACATTGTTATTAAACATGATGTTTAGTGTAATAGACGTGACATTGTTACTAAACATGATGTTTAGTGTATTAAACGTGACATTGTTATTAAACATGATGTTTAGTGTAATAGACGTGACATTGTTACTAAACATGATGTTTAGTGTATTAAACGTGACATTGTTATTAAACATGATGTTTAGTGTAATAGACGTGACATTGTTATTAAACATGATGTTTAGTGTAATAGACGTGACATTGTTATTAAACATGATGTTTAGTGTAATAGACGTGACATTGTTATTAAACATGATGTTTAGTGTAATAGACGTGACATTGTAACTAAACATGATGTTTAGTGTAATAGTTGTGACATTGTTACTAAACATGATGTTTAGTGTATTAAACGTGACATTGTTACTAAACATGATGTTTAGTGTAATAGACGTGACATTGTTATTAAACATGATGTTTAGTGTAATAGACGTGACATTGTTATTAAACATGATGTTTAGTGTAATAGACGTGACATTGTTATTAAAGATGATGTTCAGTGTATTAAACGTGACATTGTTACTAAACATGATGTTTAGTGTATTAAACGTGACATTGTTACTAAACATGATGTTTAGTGTAATAGACGTGACATTGTTACTAAACATGATGTTTAGTGTAATAGACGTGACATTGTTACTAAACATGATGTTTAGTGTATTAAACGTGACATTGTTATTAAACATGATGTTTAGTGTAATAGACGTGACATTGTTACTAAACATGATGTTTAGCGTATTAAACGTGACATTGTTATTAAACATGATGTTTAGTGTAATAGACGTGACATTGTTACTAAACATGATGTTTAGCGTATTAAACGTGACATTGTTATTAAACATGATGTTTAGTGTAATAGACGTGACATTGTTACTAAACATGATGTTTAGTGTATTAAACGTGACATTGTTATTAAACATGATGTTTAGTGTATTAAACGTGACATTGTTACTAAACATGATGTTTAGTGTAATAGACGTGACATTGTTATTAAACATGATGTTTATTGTAATAGACGTGACATTGTTACTAAACATGATGTTTAGTGTAATAGACGTGACATTGTTATTAAACATGATGTTTAGTGTATTAGACGTGACATTGTTATTAAACATGATGTTTAGTGTATTAAACGTGACATTGTTATTAAAGATGATGTTTAGTGTATTAAACGTGACATTGTTACTAAACATGATGTTTAGTGTATTAAACGTGACATTGTTACTAAACATGATGTTTAGTGTAATAGACGTGACATTGTTACTAAACATGATGTTTAGTGTATTAAACGTGACATTGTTACTAAACATGATGTTTAGTGTATTAAACGTGACATTGTTACTAAACATGATGTTTAGTGTAATAGACGTGACATTGTTACTAAAGATGATGTTTAGTGTATTAAACGTGACATTGTTACTAAACATGATGTTTAGTGTAATAGACGTGACATTGTTATTAAACATGATGTTTAGTTTAATAGACGTGACATTGTTATTAAACATGATGTTTAGTGTAATAGACGTGACATTGTTATTAAACATGATGTTTAGTGTAATAGACGTGACATTGTTATTAAACATGATGTTTAGTGTAATAGACGTGACATTGTTATTAAACATGATGTTTAGTGTAATAGACGTGACATTGTTATTAAACATGATGTTTAGTGTAATAGACGTGACATTGTTATTAAACATGATGTTTAGTGTAATAGACGTGACATTGTTATTAAACATGATGTTTAGTGTATTAAACGTGACATTGTTACTAAACATGATGTTTAGTGTAATAGACGTGACATTGTTATTAAAGATGATGTTTAGTGTATTAAACGTGACATTGTTACTAAACATGATGTTTAGTGTAATAGACGTGACATTGTTACTAAAGATGATGTTTAGTGTATTAAACGTGACATTGTTACTAAACATGATGTTTAGTGTAATAGACGTGACATTGTTATTAAACATGATGTTTAGTGTAATAGACGTGACATTGTTATTAAACATGATGTTTAGTGTATTAGACGTGACATTGTTACTAAACATGATGTTTAGTGTAATAGACGTGACATTGTTATTAAACATGATGTTTAGTGTAATAGACGTGACATTGTTACTAAACATGATGTTTAGTGTAATAGACGTGACATTGTTATTAAACATGATGTTTAGTGTATTAGACGTGACATTGTTACTAAACATGATGTTTAGTGTAATAGACGTGACATTGTTACTAAACATGATGTTTAGTGTATTAGACGTGACATTGTTACTAAACATGATGTTTAGTGTATTAAACGTGACATTGTTATTAAACATGATGTTTAGTGTAATAGACGTGACATTGTTATTAAACATGATGTTTAGTGTAATAGACGTGACATTGTTACTAAACATGATGTTTAGTGTAATAGACGTGACATTGTTATTAAACATGATGTTTAGTGTAATAGACGTGACATTGTTATTAAACATGATGTTTAGTGTATTAGACGTGACATTGTTACTAAACATGATGTTTAGTGTAATAGACGTGACATTGTTATTAAACATGATGTTTAGTGTAATAGACGTGACATTGTTATTAAACATGATGTTTAGTGTATTAGACGTGACATTGTTACTAAACATGATGTTTAGTGTAATAGACGTGACATTGTTACTAAACATGATGTTTAGTGTATTAGACGTGACATTGTTACTAAACATGATGTTTAGTGTATTAACGTGACATTGTTATTAAACATGATGTTTAGTGTAATAGACGTGACATTGTTATTAAACATGATGTTTAGTGTAATAGACGTGACATTGTTATTAAACATGATGTTTAGTGTAATAGACGTGACATTGTAACTAAACATGATGTTTAGTGTAATAGTTGTGACATTGTTACTAAACATGATGTTTAGTGTATTAAACGTGACATTGTTACTAAACATGATGTTTAGTGTAATAGACGTGACATTGTTATTAAACATGATGTTTAGTGTAATAGACGTGACATTGTTATTAAACATGATGTTTAGTGTATTAGACGTGACATTGTTACTAAACATGATGTTTAGTGTAATAGACGTGACATTGTTATTAAACATGATGTTTAGTGTAATAGACGTGACATTGTTACTAAACATGATGTTTAGTGTAATAGACGTGACATTGTTATTAAACATGATGTTTAGTGTATTAGACGTGACATTGTTACTAAACATGATGTTTAGTGTAATAGACGTGACATTGTTACTAAACATGATGTTTAGTGTATTAGACGTGACATTGTTACTAAACATGATGTTTAGTGTATTAAACGTGACATTGTTATTAAACATGATGTTTAGTGTAATAGACGTGACATTGTTATTAAACATGATGTTTAGTGTAATAGACGTGACATTGTTACTAAACATGATGTTTAGTGTAATAGACGTGACATTGTTATTAAACATGATGTTTAGTGTAATAGACGTGACATTGTTATTAAACATGATGTTTAGTGTATTAGACGTGACATTGTTACTAAACATGATGTTTAGTGTAATAGACGTGACATTGTTATTAAACATGATGTTTAGTGTAATAGACGTGACATTGTTACTAAACATGATGTTTAGTGTAATAGACGTGACATTGTTACTAAACATGATGTTTAGTGTATTAGACGTGACATTGTTACTAAACATGATGTTTAGTGTATTAAACGTGACATTGTTATTAAACATGATGTTTAGTGTAATAGACGTGACATTGTTATTAAACATGATGTTTAGTGTAATAGACGTGACATTGTTATTAAACATGATGTTTAGTGTAATAGACGTGACATTGTAACTAAACATGATGTTTAGTGTAATAGTTGTGACATTGTTACTAAACATGATGTTTAGTGTATTAAACGTGACATTGTTACTAAACATGATGTTTAGTGTAATAGACGTGATATTGTTATTAAACATGATGTTTAGTGTAATAGACGTGACATTGTTACTAAACATGATGTTTAGTGTAATAGACGTGACATTGTTATTAAACATGATGTTTAGTGTAATAGACGTGACATTGTTATTAAACATGATGTTTAGTGTAATAGACGTGACATTGTTATTAAACATGATGTTTAGTGTAATAGACGTGACATTGTTATTAAACATGATGTTTAGTGTATTAAACGTGACATTGTTATTAAAGATGATGTTTAGTGTATTAGACGTGACATTGTTATTAAACATGATGTTTAGTGTAATAGACGTGACATTGTTATTAAACATGATGTTTAGTGTATTAAACGTGACATTGTTACTAAACATGATGTTTAGTGTATTAGACGTGACATTGTTACTAAACATGATGTTTAGTGTAATAGACGTGACATTGTTACTAAACATGATGTTTAGTGTATTAAACGTGACATTGTTATTAAACATGATGTTTAGTGTAATAGACGTGACATTGTTATTAAACATGATGTTTAGTGTATTAAACGTGACATTGTTACTAAACATGATGTTTAGCGTATTAAACGTGACATTGTTATTAAACATGATGTTTAGTGTAATAGACGTGACATTGTTACTAAACATGATGTTTAGTGTAATAGACGTGACATTGTTACTAAACATGATGTTTAGTGTATTAAACGTGACATTGTTATTAAACATGATGTTTAGTGTATTAAACGTGACATTGTTATTAAACATGATGTTTAGTGTAATAGACGTGACATTGTTATTAAAGATGATGTTTAGTGTATTAAACGTGACATTGTTATTAAACATGATGTTTAGTGTAATAGACGTGACATTGTTATTAAAGATGATGTTTAGTGTATTAAACGTGACATTGTTATTAAACATGATGTTTAGTGTATTAAACGTGACATTGTTATTAAACATGACGTTTAGTGTAATAGACGTGACATTGTTATTAAACATGATGTTTAGTGTAATAGACGTGACATTGTTATTAAACATGATGTTTAGTGTAATAGACGTGACATTGTTATTAAACATGATGTTTAGTGTATTAAACGTGACATTGTTATTAAACATGATGTTTAGTGTATTAAACGTGACATTGTTACTAAACATGATGTTTAGTGTATTAAACGTGACATTGTTACTAAACATGATGTTTAGTGTATTAAACGTGACATTGTTACTAAACATGATGTTTAGTGTATTAGACGTGACATTGTTATTAAACATGATGTTTAGTGTATTAGACGTGACATTGTTACTAAACATGATGTTTAGTGTAATAGACGTGACATTGTTATTAAACATGATGTTTAGTGTAATAGACGTGACATTGTTATTAAACATGATGTTTAGTGTAATAGACGTGACATTGTTATTAAACATGATGTTTAGTGTATTAAACGTGACATTGTTACTAAACATGATGTTTAGTGTATTAAACGTGACATTGTTATTAAACATGATGTTTAGTGTATTAAACGTGACATTGTTATTAAACATGATGTTTAGTGTAATAGACGTGACATTGTTATTAAACATGATGTTTAGTGTATTAAACGTGACATTGTTATTAAACATGATGTTTAGTGTATTAAACGTGACATTGTTATTAAACATGATGTTTAGTGTAATAGACGTGACATTGTTATTAAAGATGATGTTTAGTGTATTAAACGTGACATTGTTATTAAACATGATGTTTAGTGTAATAGACGTGACATTGTTATTAAAGATGATGTTTAGTGTATTAGACGTGACATTGTTATTAAACATGATGTTTAGTGTAATAGACGTGACATTGTTACTAAACATGATGTTTAGTGTAATAGACGTGACATTGTTACTAAACATGATGTTTAGTGTATTAGACGTGACATTGTTACTAAACATGATGTTTAGTGTAATAGACGTGACATTGTTATTAAAGATGATGTTTAGTGTATTAGACGTGACATTGTTACTAAACATGATATTTAGTGTAATAGACGTGACATTGTTATTAAAGATGATGTTTAGTGTATTAGACGTGACATTGTTACTAAACATGATGTTTAGTGTAATAGACGTGACATTGTTATTAAACATGATGTTTAGTGTATTAGACGTGACATTGTTATTAAACATGATGTTTAGTGTAATAGACGTGACATTGTTACTAAACATGATGTTTAGTGTATTAAACGTGACATTGTTATTAAACATGATGTTTAGTGTAATAGACGTGACATTGTTACTAAACATGATGTTTAGTGTATTAGACGTGACATTGTTATTAAACATGATGTTTAGTGTAATAGACGTGACATTGTTATTAAACATGATGTTTAGTGTATTAAACGTGACATTGTTATTAAACATGATGTTTAGTGTATTAGACGTGACATTGTTATTAAACATGATGTTTAGTGTAATAGACGTGACATTGTTATTAAACATGATGTTTAGTGTATTAAACGTGACATTGTTATTAAACATGATGTTTAGTGTAATAGACGTGACATTGTTATTAAAGATGATGTTTAGTGTAATAGACGTGACATTGTTACTAAACATGATGTTTAGTGTAATAGACGTGACATTGTTATTAAACATGATGTTTAGTGTAATAGACGTGACATTGTTATTAAAGATGATGTTTAGTGTAATAGACGTGACATTGTTACATTGTTATTAAACATGATGTTTAGTGTAATAGACGTGACATTGTTATTAAACATGATGTTTAGTGTAATAGACGTGACATGTGTTTGGGTTCCTACCTCCAGGTTGCTAAGCATCAGTAACTGAGAACCGGACAGGATGCAGAACATTCTAGTCCAGATGTCGGGCTCCGCCATCCGACCCCACGACAGCCAATGGATGGAGGCGCTTTTCAACTCTGTAACATCATCACATGGAATATGATGATATTCCATAGCAGTAGCAGTACTTATAATAGATGTAGTAGTCGTAGTAACAAACAAAGACCTCAGAATTATGAGAACAGGTAAAAAACAGACAAAGAACAGATAAAGAACAGGTAGAAAAGAGATAAAGAACAGATAGAGAACAGGTGGAGAACAGATAGAGAACAGGTAGAAAAGAGATAGAGAACAGGTAAAAAACAGATAGAGAACAGGTGGAGAACAGATAGAGAACAGGTAGAAAAGAGATAGAGAACAGGTAAAAAACAGATAGAGAACAGGTAGAAAAGAGATAGAGAACAGGTAGAAAACAGATAGAGAACAGGTAGAAAAGAGATACAGAACAGGTAGAAAACAGATAGAGAACAGGTAGAAAAGAGATACAGAACAGGTGGAGAACAGATAGAGAACAGGTAGAAAAGAGATAGAGAACAGGTAGAAAACAGATAGAGAACAGGTAGAAAAGAGATAGAGAACAGGTAGAAAACAGATAGAGAACAGGTAGAAAAGAGATACAGAACAGGTGGAGAACAGATAGAGAACAGGTAGAAAAGAGATAGAGAACAGGTAGAAAACAGATAGAGAACAGGTGGAGAACAGATAGAGAACAGGTAGAAAAGAGATAGAGAACAGGTAAAAAACAGATAGAGAACAGGTGGAGAACAGGTAGAAAAGAGATACAGAACAGGTGGAGAACAGATAGAGAACAGGTAGAAAAGAGATAGAGAACAGGTAGAAAACAGATAGAGAACAGGTAGAAAAGAGATAGAGAACAGGTAGAAAACAGATAGAGAACAGGTAGAAAAGAGATAGAGAACAGGTAGAAAACAGATAGAGAACAGGTAGAGAACAGACAGAAAACAGACAGAAAACAGGTTCTCTGGCGACTGTGGGTCAGTGGTTAGCAGGTCCGTCTTTCATTCAGAGGATCGGTGGTTCGAACCCCGCCCTAGTCGATGTGTCCTTGAGCAAGGCACTTAACCCTGAATTGCTCCCTGTAGATGTTCTATGGTTTATGAATGTGTTGGTTGGATAAAAGCGTCCGCTAAAGGTAATATAATGGAACAGGTAAATGGGACCATTCGAGGTATACAAAATGGTGTTTCAACATATCATCCACTCACCAATCACATTCATCCAGCCCATGTGTTGACACCTGGACAGGTGTTTCACCAGCTCCTCCATGGCTTCAGGGTTCTCGAAGGCCCAACAAAGCCAACTCTGGGTAATGTCCGGACCCAAAGATAAGAAGAAAGACTGTAAAGGGACAGGTAGAAAGAAAAGAAGACAGGTAAACAGTGAAGGACAGAGAGAGAGACAGGTAGAAAGAAAAGAAGACAGGTAAACAGTGAAGGACAGAGAGAGAGACAGGTAGAAAGAAAAGAAGACAGGTAAACAGTGAAGGACAGGAAGAGAGACAGGTAGAAAGAAAAGAAGACAGGTAAACAGTGAAGGACAGGAAGAGAGACAGGTAGAAAGAAAAGAAGACAGGTAAACAGTGAAGGACAGGAAGAGAGACAGGTAGAAAGAAAAGAAGACAGGTAAACAGTGAAGGACAGGAAGAGAGACAGGTAGAAAGAAAAGAAGACAGGTAAACAGTGAAGGACAGGAAGAGAGACAGGTAGAAAGAAAAGAAGACAGGTAAACAGTGAAGCACAGGAAGAGAGACAGGTAGAAAGAAAAGAAGACAGGTAAACAGTGAAGGACAGGAAGAGAGACAGGTAGAAAGAAAAGAAGACAGGTAAACAGTGAAGGACAGGAAGAGAGACAGGTAGAAAGAAAAGAAGACAGGTAAACAGTGAAGGACAGGAAGAGAGACAGGTAGAAAGAAAAGAAGACAGGTAAACAGTGAAGGACAGGAAGAGAGACAGGTAGAAAGAAAAGAAGACAGGTAAACAGTGAAGGACAGGAAGAGAGACAGGTAGAAAGAAAAGAAGACAGGTAAACAGTGAAGGACAGAGAGAGAGACAGGTAGAAAGAAAAGAAGACAGGTAAACAGTGAAGGACAGGAAGAGAGACAGGTAGAAAGAAAAGAAGACAGGTAAACAGTGAAGGACAGGAAGAGAGACAGGTAGAAAGAAAAGAAGACAGGTAAACAGTGAAGGACAGAGAGAGAGACAGGTAGAAAGAAAAGAAGACAGGTAAACAGTGAAGGACAGGAAGAGAGACAGGTAGAAAGAAAAGAAGACAGGTAAACAGTGAAGGACAGGAAGAGAGACAGGTAGAAAGAAAAGAAGACAGGTAAACAGTGAAGGACAGGAAGAGAGACAGGTAGAAAGAAAAGAAGACAGGTAAACAGTGAAGGACAGGAAGAGAGACAGGTAGAAAGAAAAGAAGACAGGTAAACAGTGAAGGACAGAGAGAGAGACAGGTAGAAAGAAAAGAAGACAGGTAAACAGTGAAGGACAGAGAGAGAGACAGGTAGAAAGAAAAGAAGACAGGTAAACAGTGAAGGACAGGAAGAGAGACAGGTAGAAAGAAAAGAAGACAGGTAAACAGTGAAGGACAGAGAGAGAGACAGGTAGAAAGAAAAGAAGACAGGTAAACAGTGAAGGACAGAGAGATGGTATAATAATAATAATGGTAAAGGTAAAATGATGTAAATACAACTAATTTTGGTTTTCTTTACAGAGTTAGAAATAAAAACTGTGAAAGGCGGTTTAGTGTCCTTTGTTTTCTTCTTTCTCTTGACTGGTTGGTTCATTATTTCACTGTATTTTGCCATTTGAGCAATTATTGAACAATATTAATAAAAATACTACTTCTTGGTTTTTCACGTGATGTCTTGAGACAGGTAGACTCACAGAGACAGGTAGACTCACAGACAGGTAGACTCACAGAGACAGGTGGACTCACAGACAGGTAGACTCACAGACAGGTAGACTCACAGAGACAGGTAGACTCACAGAGACAGGTAGACTCACAGACAGGTAGACTCACAGAGACAGGTAGACTCACAGACAGGTGGACTCACACAGACAGGTGGACTCACAGACAGGTAGACTCACAGACAGGTAGACTCACACAGACAGGTGGACTCACAGACAGGTAGACTCACAGACAGGTAGACTCACACAGACAAGTAGACTCACAGACAGGTAGACTCACAGACAGGTGGACTCACAGACAGGTAGACTGACACAGACAGGTAGACTCACAGACAGGTAGACTCAGACAGACAGGTAGACTCAGACAGACAAGTAGACTCACAGAGACAGGTAGACTCAGACAGACAGGTAGACTCACAGACAGGTAGACTCACAGACAGGTACTCAGACAGACAGGTAGACTCACAGACAGGTAGACTCAGACAGACAGGTAGACTCACAGACAGGTAGACTCAGACAGACAGGTAGACTCAGACAGACAGGTAGACTCACAGACAGGTAGTCACACAGACAGGTAGACTCACACAGACAGGTAGACTCACAGACAGGTAGACTCACAGACAGGTAGACTCACAGAGACAGGTAGACTCACAGACAGGTAGACTCACAGAGACAGGTAGACTCACAGACAGGTAGACTCACACAGACAGGTGGACTCACAGACAGGTAGACTCACAGAGACAGGTAGACTCACAGAGACAAGTAGACTCACAGACAGGTAGACTCACAGAGACAGGTAGACTCACAGAGACAGGTAGACTCACAGAGACAGGTAGACTCACAGACAGGTAGACTCACACAGACAGGTAGACTCACAGACAGGTAGACTCACACAGACAGGTGGACTCACAGACAGGTAGACTCACAGAGACAGGTAGACTCACAGAGACAGGTAGACTCACAGACAGGTAGACTCACAGAGACAAGTAGACTCACAGACAGGTAGACTCACAGAGACAGGTAGACTCACAGAGACAGGTAGACTCACAGAGACAGGTAGACTCACAGAGACAGGTAGACTCACACAGACAGGTAGACTCACAGACAGGTGGACTCACAGACAGGTAGACTCACAGAGACAGGTAGACTCACACAGACAGGTAGACTCACAGACAGGTAGACTCACAGACAGGTAGACTCACAGAGACAGGTAGACTCACAGACAGGTAGACTCACAGACAGGTAGACTCACAGACAGGTAGACTCACAGACAGGTAGACTCACAGACAGGTAGACTCACAGAGACAGGTAGACTCACACAGACAGGTAGACTCACAGACAGGTAGACTCACAGACAGGTAGACTCACAGAGACAGGTAGACTCACAGACAGGTAGACTCACACAGACAGGTGGACTCACAGACAGGTAGACTCACAGACAGGTAGACTCACACAGACAGGTGGACTCACACAGACAGGTGGACTCACAGACAGGTAGACTCACAGACAGGTAGACTCACACAGACAAGTAGACTCACAGACAGGTAGACTCACAGACAGGTAGACTCACACAGACAGGTGGACTCACAGACAGGTAGACTGACACAGACAGGTAGACTGACACAGACAGGTAGACTCACAGACAGGTAGACTCACAGACAGGTAGACTCACAGACAGGTAGACTCACTGACAGGTAGACTCACAGACAGGTAGACTCACAGACAGGTAGACTCACAGACAGGTAGACTCACTGACAGGTAGACTCACAGACAGGTAGACTCACTGACAGGTAGACTCACAGAGACAGGTAGACTCACAGAGACAGGTAGACTCACAGACAGGTAGACTCACAGACAGGTGGACTCACAGAGACAGGTAGACTCACAGAGACAGGTAGACTCACAGACAGGTAGACTCACAGAGACAAGTAGACTCACAGACAGGTAGACTCACAGAGACAGGTAGACTCACAGAGACAGGTAGACTCACAGAGACAAGTAGACTCACAGACAGGTAGACTCACAGACAGGTGGACTCACAGAGACAGGTAGACTCACAGACAGGTAGACTCACAGAGACAAGTAGACTCACAGACAGGTAGACTCACAGAGACAGGTAGACTCACAGAGACAGGTAGACTCACAGAGACAGGTAGACTCACAGACAGGTAGACTCACAGACAGGTAGACTCACAGAGACAAGTAGACTCACAGAGACAGGTAGACTCACAGAGACAGGTAGACTCACACAGACAGGTAGACTCACAGACAGGTAGACTCACAGACAGGTAGACTCACAGAGACAGGTAGACTCACAGACAGGTAGACGCACAGACAGGTAGACGCACAGATAGGTAGACTCACAGAGACAAGTAGACTCACAGACAGGTAGACTCACAGAGACAGGTAGACTCACAGAGACAGGTAGACTCACAGACAGGTAGACTCACAGAGACAGGTAGACTCACAGACAGGTAGACTCACAGAGACAGGTAGACTCACACAGACAGGTAGACTCACAGAGACAGGTAGACTCACAGAGACAGGTAGACTCACAGACAGGTAGACTCACAGAGACAGGTAGACTCACACAGACAGGTAGACTCACAGAGACAGGTAGACTCACACAGACAAGTAGACTCACAGACAGGTAGACTCACAGACAGGTAGACTCACATACAGGTAGACTCACAGACAGGTAGACTCACATACAGGTAGACTCACAGACAGGTAGACTCACAGACAGGTAGACTCACACAGACAGGTAGACTCACAGACAGGTAGACTCACAGAGACAGGTAGACTCACAGAGACAGGTAGTCACACAGACAGGTAGACTTTCAGAGACCAGTAGACTTTCAGAGACAGGTACAGACAGGTAGACTCACACAGACAGGTAGACTTTCAGAGACCAGTAGACTTTCAGAGACAGGTACAGACAGGTAGACTCACACAGACAGGTAGATGAGCTGTGGGTCGATGACTTCTCATGCTGTAAGACAACTAACCTGTCTGTCTGTGCATCTGTCTGCGTGTTTAACACCTTAATAGCATCAACAGATTATCACCTGTCTCACTCTCACTCACACACAGAGACAGACACACAGGTCAAAGGTTAAGCAACAGGTTCTTTATTGGAGAGAAAGCTGGCAGCTGATTGGTCAGCTCAACAGAAGATAAGCCAACATACAGTCATGTGATCAAAACAACCGTCCAACGGGCCATAGGGCGGGGAGCACGGTTACCATGGCAGCGAGGACAAGCTGCAGTGTTAAAGTGACAGCGTGACATTTTAACGTCTGAGATCGATACTATTAGCAGTGTAAGCATTCCTCATTCAAACCAAAGGGTTGTGTTAGCTTGGAGCTAACCTATGATGTCCGTCATGATATTGATTGATTCTTTTTTAAATAGAATTGAAGTGATCACCGATCATTGTGGTGATCAGCTGGGGGAGATGATCGATATTTGCATAGATACTGAATGTGACAATAGTGCAAGAAAACAGCTGGAAACACAGAACTTTGAAAAGGTTGTAGTTATATCTTATCTCCATCTCAATATTCAGACAATATCTCACATGTTCATGAGACGGGAGGAGAACATGGAGGAGCTCAGGGTTCCTACGACCTGGTGGGTCCTCCTCCTCTCCTCTTCCTCGTCCTCAAACACAGGAGGAGGAGAGGAAAAGGAGGAGCAGGGAGCTGTGTGACATCTTGGGGGTGCTCAACAGCTCTGACTGTTTAACATGTCAAAGAAGAAGAGAAACTATACTGACTGGAACTAGTGTGTGTGTGTGTGTGTGTCTTTTTGCCTCTATCTTAATTTTGTTCTCACTAAATACTGTTTTAAAGACTCCTGATCAGCTTTGATTCCTTATTCCTCCAAACTTGCCTCAGCAAGGACAGACATCTCAGAGAGGTTTGTGGGACATGTGGGGACAGACGTCTCAAAGAGGTTTGTGGGACATGTGGGGACAAACGTCTCAAAGAGGTTTGTGGGACATGTGGGGACAGACATCTCAAAGAGGTTTGTGGGACATGTGGGGACAGACATCTCAAAGAGGTTTGTGGGACATGTGGGGACAGACATCTCAAAGAGGTTTGTGGGACATGTGGGGACAGACATCTCAAAGAGGTTTGTGGGACATGTGGGGACAGACGTCTCAAAGAGGTTTGTGGGACATGTGGGGACAGACGTCTCAAAGAGGTTTGTGGGACATGTGGGGACAGACATCTCAAAGAGGTTTGTGGGACATGTGGGGACAGACATCTCAAAGAGGTTTGTGGGACATGTGGGGACAGACATCTCAAAGAGGTTTGTGGGACATGTGGGGACAGACGTCACAAAGTGGTTTGTGGGGACATATAGGGACAGACGTCACAGAGGTTTGTGGGACATGTGGGGACAGACGTCTCAAAGAGGTTTGTGGGACATGTGGGGACAGACGTCACAAAGTGGTTTGTGGGGACATATAGGGACAGACGTCACAGAGGTTTGTGGGACATGTGGGGACATACATCTCAAAGAGGTTTGTGGGACATGTGGGGACAAACGTCTCAAAGAGGTTTGTGGGACATGTGGGGACAAACGTCTCAAAGAGGTTTGTGGGACATGTGGGGACAAACGTCTCAAAGAGGTTTGTGGGACATGTGGGGACAGATGTCAGAGGTTTGTGGGGACAGGCGTCTCACAGAGTTAGGGTTATGATTTCTCGTCAGATCGGGTTAATTAATTCTGGATTTAAATACTTTTGTAATAAATTTAAATTAATATTTTTAAATACATGGTCAGGTCGTCGGGATGTTTGGACCAATCAGCTGCCAGACATCTCTGTGAGCGTGGAGGAAGAGGAATCAAAGAGTCTCGTTTAACGCCCTAATAAGGTGTTGTCCCCTCCCACTCCAGCAGGTACTGGACCGTCCCCTGAGCAGTGACCCGACGAGCCAACACCTGGTACCTCTCCCCATTGGTCAGTCGGCCCGCCACTCCAAAATATGAGGAGATGGAGGAGTGGAGGTGGGAGGAGTCTGAGGGGATCTGAGAGGAGTCAGACAGGAAGTGGGAGGCGTCTGTTGTCAGGTGGTTCATAGCTTCTGGGTCTCCCAGCATCCCAGAAGGCTCTTCCCCCCCCTCGCTGCGACTGGCCCACTGACTGTAGCTGTTGCTAGGCAACTTCCTCTTCCTGCTGCCCAACCGCCTTCTGAGGACACAAAGGTCAAAGGTCAGAGACATTCTGCAGGCCAGACGGCACTTGACAGTTTTAGGGAAGATCCTAACGCGACAGAGCAATATTAAGCCCTGCCTACAAATAAGGGGAACTAAGTCCTTATATAGGGATGAAGATAGAGGATGAAGATGGAGGATGAAAGATCAAAATGGAGGATGAAGATGGTGCATAAAGATGGAGGATGAAGATGGAGGAGGAAAATGGGGGATGAAGCTGGAGGATGAATATGGTGGATGAATATGGTGTATGAAGATAGAGGATGAAGATGGATGATGGGTTTGTTAGCTGCTGGGTTACCTGAAGTGATAGGAGGCGCTGGTCGTAGCAGACCCTGACGTGGAGGCATCAGTAGAGTCCTGATCGATACTGACCGATCTACTGGAGCCACTGACAAAGAACATCAGTAATTATGTTGATATTCTCAGGAAGTGATTAATGGTTTATTGATGGATTATTGATCTATCTCACCTCTTGAGGCTCTGCAGTTCGTCCAGGGTGAAGTCAAAAATGTTTGCCATGTGATGGTTGGACGTCCAACTGCAGGACAGCTTGTTCTACACACACAGTTTAGTCTTGTTTAGGAAAAACAACCAACAGCAGAAAGTAGAGGTAGAACCGGAGTGCTAAAGTCTTACATTAGGAATCGCATCTTCTAGGAGCCACTTGGACTTCCTCTTCCTCCTCTCAGCTGAAGCACTGCTAACACACACACAGACACACACACATTCTGGTTTTAAGACTACTTCTTGGTTTTAGGACTACACACTGGACTACCTCTTGGTTTTAGGACTACACACTGGACAACCCCTTGGTTTTAGGACTACTCACTGGACAACCCCTTGGTTTTAGGACTACACACTGGACAATCCCTTGGTTTTAGGACTACTCACTGGACAACCCCTTGGTTTTAGGACTACTCACTGGACAACCCCTTGTTTTTGGGACTACTCACTGGACAACCCCTTGTTTTTGGGACTACTCACTGGACAACCCCTTGGTTTTAGGACTACCCAATGGACAACCCTTTGGTCTTAGGACTACTCACTGGATAACCCCTTGTTTTTGGGACTACTCACTGGACAACCCCTTGTTTTTGGGACTACTCATTGGACAACCCCTTGTTTTTGGGACTACTCACTGGACAACCCCTTGGTTTTGGGACTACCCAATGGACAACCCTTTGGTTTTTGGGACTACCCAATGGACAACCCTTTGGTCTTAGGACTACTCACTGGACAACCCCTTGGTTTTGGGACTACTCACTGGACAACCCCTTGGTTTTAGGACTACCCAATGGACAACCCTTTGGTCTTAGGACTACTCACTGGACAACCCTTTGGTTTTTGGGACTACCCAATGGACAACCCTTTGGTCTTAGGACTACTCACTGGACAACCCCTTGGTTTTGGGACTACTCACTGGACAACCCCTTGGTTTTAGGACTACCCAATGGACAACCCTTTGGTCTTAGGACTACTCACTGGACAACCCCTTGTTTTTGGGACTACTCACTGGACAACCCCTTGTTTTTGGGACTACTCACTGGACAACCCCTTGTTTTTGGGACTACTCACTGGACAACCCCTTGGTTTTGGGACTACCCAATGGACAACCCTTTGGTTTTTGGGACTACCCAATGGACAACCCTTTGGTCTTAGGACTACTCACTGGACAACCCCTTGGTTTTGGGACTACCCAATGGACAACCCTTTGGTTTTTGGGACTACCCAATGGACAACCCTTTGGTCTTAGGACTACTCACTGGACAACCCCTTGGTTTTAGGACTACTCACTGGACAACCCCTTGTTTTTGGGACTACTCACTGGACAACCCCTTGGTTTTAAGACTACCCACTGGACAACCCCTAGGACTACTCACTGGACAACCCCTTGGTTTTAGGACTGCTCACTGAACAACCCCTTGGTGTTAGGACTACAAACTGGACTACCCTTTGTCTTACGAACTACAAACTGGACTAACTTTTGTCTTTAGAACTACAAATTGGACTACCCCCTGATTTTAGGACTACCCCTTGGTTTTAGGACTACTCACTGGACAACCCCTTGGTTTAAAAAAACAAAAGAAATGTGCCAAAACATTTGGTAATCTACAAACTGGACTAACTGCTAAAAACTGACCTGATAATAAGATACAGTCACCAGGTAAATAGTCAGAAATCACGATGGTCTAGTTTTGTGCTAGAAGGTGCAATCGAGCCAGGATGGACTATTTACTAATGCATCCCTGGTTTTAAAACCACAAACTAGATTACCTCCTGCATTCCAGACAACTTGGAGGTCAGAATTGTCAAAACTCAAAGGGTTCCAGGTCCAAATGTAAACAAAAACATGGCCAACTGTGACAAACTGATGTTTCTTGTGGTAGTGTCCACAGACATAAACTGGGCAAACAGTCAAAGGGTAAAGGAGAACTACCTGTTCCTGACCACGCCTTTCTTATGACCTTGCCCTCCGTCATTCTGAGCGTGCTCAGGAAATAGTTTGGAGGGGGGGTTTGGAGGGACTCTAGTCCTCAGACGAAAGATGCATTTCCTCTTCTTTATCTCTTTTCCACACAGAAACCTCAACACAAGCACACTCATTAATACATATGAACAATAATATTTTTGGTAAAGGTAGGAGTTGTAGGAAGTATTTATTTCTGTGATTCTTACTTGCTCTTGTATTTATTCAGAGCATCCAGCAGGTGCTGCCCCCTCTCTGACGGAGGAGTGTTGGACAGCTAAACAAAAAACAGGCATGTTAAATTCATGATTAAATAGCCTTGTTCAGTCTGGTTCAGTTTGTTTCAAGTTTAGATTAGCTTAGTCTGATCCAGGTCTAGTTTAGCACAGTCTGATCCAGGTCTAGTTTAGCGCAGTCTGGTCCAGATCTAGTTTCGCACAGTCTGGTCCAGGTTTAGTTGAGCACAGTCTGGACCAGGTTTAGTTAAGCACAGTCTGGTCCAGGTTTAGTTGAGCATAGTTTGGTTGAGCAGTCTGGTCCAGGTTTAGCTGAGCACAGTCTTGTCCAGGTTTAGTTTAGCAGTCTGGTCCAGGTTTAGTTTAGTAAAGTCTGGTCCAGGTTTAGTTGAGCACAGTCTGGTCCAGGTTTAGTTTAGTAAAGTCTGGTCCAGGTTTAGTTAAGCTTTGGCTGGTCCAGGTCTAGTTTAGCACAGCCTGGTCCAGGTTTAGTTTAGCAGTCTGGTCCAGGTTTAGTTTAGTAAAGTCTGGTCCAGGTTTAGTTGAGCACAGTCTGGTCCAGGTTTAGTTTAGTAAAGTCTGGTCCAGGTTTAGTTTAGTAAAGTCTGGTCCAGGTTTAGTTAAGCTTTGTCTGGTCCAGGTCTAGTTGAGCACAGTCTTGTCCAGGTTTAGTTTAGCAGTCTGGTCCAGGTTTAGTTTAGTAAAGTCTGGTCCAGGTTTAGTTGAGCACAGTCTGGTCCAGGTTTAGTTTAGCACAGTCTGGTCCAGGTTTAGTTGAGCACAGTCTGGTCCAGGTTTAGTTGAGCACAGTCTGGTCCAGGTTAAGTTGAGCAGTCTGGTCCAGGTTTAGTTAAGCACAGTCTGGACCAGGTTTAGTTAAGCACAGTCTGGTCCAGGTTTAGTTGAGCATAGTTTGGTTGAGCAGTCTGGTCCAGGTTTAGCTGAGCACAGTCTTGTCCAGGTTTAGTTTAGCAGTCTGGTCCAGGTTTAGTTTAGTAAAGTCTGGTCCAGGTTTAGTTGAGCACAGTCTGGTCCAGGTTTAGTTTAGTAAAGTCTGGTCCAGGTTTAGTTAAGCTTTGTCTGGTCCAGGTCTAGTTTAGCACAGTCTGGTCCAGGTTTAGTTGAGCACAGTCTGGTACAGGTTTAGTTGAGCACAGTCTGGTCCAGGTTTAGTTGAGCACAGTCTGGTCCAGGTTTAGTTTAGTAAAGTCTGGTCCAGGTTTAGTTTAGTAAAGTCTGGTCCAGGTTTAGTTAAGCTTTGTCTGGTCCAGGTCTAGTTGAGCACAGTCTGGTCCAGGTTTAGTTTAGTAAAGTCTGGTCCAGGTTTAGTTAAGCTTTGTCTGGTCCAGGTCTAGTTGAGCACAGTCTGGTCCAGGTTTGGTTGAGCACAGTCTGGTCCAGGTTTAGTTGAGCACAGTCTGGTCCAGGTTTAGTTTAGTAAAGTCTGGTCCAGGTTTAGTTAAGCTTTGTCTGGTCCAGGTCTAGTTGAGCACAGTCTGGTCCAGGTTTAGTTTAGTAAAGTCTGGTCCAGGTTTAGTTAAGCTTTGTCTGGTCCAGGTCTAGTTGAGCACAGTCTGGTCCAGGTTTAGTTTAGTAAAGTCTGGTCCAGGTTTAGTTAAGCTTTGTCTGGTCCAGGTCTAGTTGAGCACAGTCTGGTCCAGGTTTAGTTGAGCACAGTCTGGTCCAGGTTTAGTTGAGCACAGTCTGGTCCAGGTTTAGTTGAGCACAGTCTGGTCCAGGTTTAGTTGAGCACAGTCTGGTCCAGGTTAAGTTGAGCACAGTCTGGTACCTTCCCGAGCTGTAAGTGTTCCCAGTTTGCAGACACTAAGGCGAGAATCTCGTCCAGCTCAAAGTATTTCTTCTTGCTGCTGACTGACAGGTTGTAGAGAACCAGGTGAACCAGATCGACCCACCGCAAAGAAAGACGGCGGACGTACTCGGATCCTTTATTACACACCGAACACAGGAAGAGGTAAAACCTGAGGAGGAGGTAAGAGATCATGAAACACCATCTTACCACATACAGAGGAGGAAAGGAAGAGGTGCTATCTCACCTGTCTCCAAACATCATGGACTCCTGCAGACACTGAGTGCAGGCTTCATGGAACCACTGCTGACACCTGAAGCACTGCAGCATCTTCAGGTACCACCTGCAGACACAACACAGGTGAGTCTGGTGAGAGCGATCACCACTGATGTCTCAGTGAGTGTGTGTGTCTCTGATTGGTCAGTCTTACTCTCCGGGGCCTCCACAGTAACAGTAACACTGTTGCTGATTGGTTCGGTGTTGGGAGTCCCAGTCCAGAGAGTCCAGGTCGTACAGCAACACCTGCTTCATGGCTGACAGAGCTTTGGCTATTGGACCTTTCTTTAGAGCGCCCCCTTTCTGAGGCAAGGAGAGACACACAGGTAGTCAGACAAGTATTCATTAGATGTTATACTGTGGACATCTCATCATCTGTACTGTGTGTATACCCGGACAGCCAAAGCGAAGACACAACGTCGACAGAACCAGGGACTGAGACTGATGCTGCCCTCTACAGGAGGGACATGGCACTGCTGGTGGAAACCTGAAGGACAGCCAGAGAGACCGGGAAACATTATTATTATTAAAGCCCGGTTTCTACTGTCCCCTCAAACAAGACAAACTAAAGCCCTGTTTCTACTGTCCCCTCAAACAAGACAAACTAAAGCCCTGTTTCTACTGTCCCCTCAAACAAGGACAAACTAAAGCCCTGTTTCTACTGTCCCTCAAACACAACAAACTAAAGCCCTGTTTCTCCTGTCCCTCAAACACAACAAACTAAAGCCCTGTTTCTGCTGTCCATCAAACACAAGGACAAACTAAAGCCCTGTTTCTGCTGTCCATCAAACACAAGGACAAACTAAAGCCCTGTTTCTACTGTCCCCTCAAACAAGACAAACTAAAGCCCTGTTTCTGCTGTCCATCAAACACAAGGACAAACTAAAGCCCTGTTTCTACTGTCCATCAAACACAAGGACAAACTAAAGCCCTGTTTCTACTGTCCCTTCAAACACAAGGACAAACTAAAGCCCTGTTTCTGCTGTCCATCAAACACAAGGACAAACTAAAGCCCTGTTTCTACTGTCCCTTCAAACACAAGGACAAACTAAAGCCCTGTTTCTACTGTCCCATCAAACACAAGGACAAACTAAAGCCCTGTTTCTACTGTCCCTTCAAACACAAGGACAAACTAAAGTCTTGTTTCTACTGTCCCTTAAAGACAAGGACAAACTAAAGCCCTGTTTTACTGTCCCTCAAACACAAGAACAAACTAAAGCCCTGTTTCTACTGTCCCTTAAAAAACAAGAACAAACTAAAGCCCTGTTTCTACTGTCCCTTAAAAAACAAGAACAAACTAAAGCCCTGTTTCTACTGTCCCTTAAAACACAAGGACAAACTAAAGCCCTGTTTCTACTGTCCCTTCAAACACAAGAACAAACTAAAGCCCTGTTTCTACTGTCCCTTCAAACACAAGAACAAACTAAAGCCCTGTTTCTACTGTCCCTTCAAACACAAGGACAAACTAAAGCCCTGTTTCTACTGTCCCTTAAAGACAAGGACAAACTAAAGCCCTGTTTTACTGTCCCTCAAACACAAGAACAAACTAAAGCCCTGTTTCTACTGTCCCTTAAAAAACAAGAACAAACTAAAGCCCTGTTTCTACTGTCCCTTAAAAAACAAGAACAAACTAAAGCCTTGTTTCTACTGTCCCTCAAACACAAGAACAAACTAAAGCCCTGTTTCTACTGTCCCTTAAAAAACAAGAACAAACTAAAGCCCTGTTTCTACTGTCCTGTAAAACACAAGGACAAACTAAAGCCGTTTCTACTGTCCCTTCAAACACAAGGACAAACTAAAGCCCTGTTTCTACTGTCCCTTCAAACACAAGGACAAAGTAAAGCCCCGTTTCTACTGTCCCTTAAAGACAAGGACAAACTAAAGCCCTGTTTCTACTGCCCCTTCAAACAGAGGGACAAACTAAAATCTTGTTTCTACTGTCCCTTTAAACCCAAGGACAAACTAAAGTATTGTTTCTACTGTCCCGTTAAACAAGGACAAACTAAAGCCCTGTTTCTACTGTCCCTTCAAACACAAGGACAAACTAAAGCCCTGTTTCTACTGTCCCTTCAAACACAAGGACAAACTAAAGCCTTGTTTCTACTGTCCCTTAAAACACAATAACAAACTAAAGCCCTGTTTCTACTGTCCCTTCAAACACAAGAACAAACTAAAGCCTTGTTTCTACTGTCCCTTAAAACACAAGGACAAACTAAAGCCCTGTTTCTACTGTCCCTTCAAACACAAGAACAAACTAAAGCCCTGTTTCTACTGTCCCATCAAACACAAGGACAAACTAAAGCCCTGTTTCTACTGTCCCTTCAAACACAAGAAAAAACTAAAGCCCTGTTTCTACTGTCCCTTCAAACACAAGGACAAACTAAAGCCCTGTTTCTACTGTCCCTTCAAACACAAGAACAAACTAAAGCCCTGTTTCTACTGTCCCTTCAAACACAAGGACAAACTAAAGCCTTGTTTCTACTGTCCCTCAAACACAAGAACAAACTAAAGCCCTGTTTCTACTGTCCCTTCAAACACAAGGACAAACTAAAGCCCTGTTTCTACTGTCCCTCAAACACAAGGACAAACTAAAGCCCTGTTTCTACTGTCCCTTAAAACACAAGAACAAACTAAAGCCCTGTTTCTACTGTCCCTTCAAACACAAGGACAAACTAAAGCCCTGTTTCTACTGTCCCTTAAAACACAAGAACAAACTAAAGCCCTGTTTCTACTGTCCCTTAAAACACAAGAACAAACTAAAGCCCTGTTTCTACTGTCCCTTCAAACACAAGGACAAACTAAAGCCCTGTTTCTACTGTCCCTCAAACACAAGGACAAACTAAAGCCCTGTTTCTACTGTCCCTTAAAACACAAGAACAAACTAAAGCCCTGTTTCTACTGTCCCTTCAAACACAAGAACAAACTAAAGCCCTGTTTCTACTGTCCCTTCAAACACAAGGACAAACTAAAGCCCTGTTTCTACTGTCCCTTCAAACACAAGAAAAAACTAAAGCCCTGTTTCTACTGTCCCTTCAAACACAAGAACAAACTAAAGCCCTGTTTCTACTGTCCCTTCAAACACAAGAACAAACTAAAGCCCTGTTTCTACTGTCCCTTCAAACACAAGAACAAACTAAAGCCCTGTTTCTACTGTCCCTTCAAACACAAGAACAAACTAAAGCCCTGTTTCTACTGTCCCTTAAAACACAAGGACAAACTAAAGCCCTGTTTCTACTGTCCCTTCAAACACAAGAACAAACTAAAGCCCTGTTTCTACTGTCCCTTCAAACACAAGAACAAACTAAAGCCCTGTTTCTACTGTCCCTTCAAACACAAGGACAAACTAAAGCCCTGTTTCTACTGTCCCTTCAAACACAAGAACAAACTAAAGCCCTGTTTCTACTGTCCCTTCAAACACAAGAACAAACTAAAGCCCTGTTTCTACTGTCCCTTCAAACACAAGGACAAACTAAAGCCCTGTTTCTACTGTCCCTTCAAACACAAGGACAAACTAAAGCCCTGTTTCTACTGTCCCTTCAAACACAAGAACAAACTAAAGCCCTGTTTCTACTGTCCCTTCAAACACAAGGACAAACTAAAGCCCTGTTTCTACTGTCCCTTCAAACACAAGGACAAACTAAAGCCCTCTCTCAATTGTCCCCATTGTGCTTGAAACAGTTGACTAGATTAACCTGATGCCTGTCTCACTTACCGATGCCACACTTCCCACAGATGAGGATCTGGTTGTTGGGATTTGATTGGCTGTCAGAGTTTGGCTCCGCCTCCTGGCACACAGAGCAGCGAGGCTCCTCCCCCGGCACTCCAGCTACAACGTATTTGGACAGGATTGTGATTGACAGTCATAGTAAAGAGACACATCGGACGCACACAAACAGCATGATAGTCTCTCTCTCAACCTGTCGGTCTCTGACCATGTTGATGTCTCTCTTTATGTACCTGTCTGTCTCTGACCATGTTGATGTCTCTCTTTCTGTACCTGTCTGTCTCTGGCCATGTTGATGTCTCTCTTTCTGTACCTGTCTGTCTCTGACCATGTCGATGTCTCTCTTTCTGTACCTGTCTGTCTCTGACCATGTTGATGTCTCTCTTTATGTACCTGTCTGTCTCTGACCATGTTGATGTCTCTCTTTCTGTACCTGTCTGTCTCTGGCCATGTTGATGTCTCTCTTTCTGTACCTGTCTGTCTCTGACCATGTTGATGTCTCTCTTTATGTACCTGTCTGTCTCTGACCATGTTGATGTCTCTCTTTATGTACCTGTCTGTCTCTGACCATATTGATGTCTCTCTTTATGTACCTGTCTGTCTCTGACCATGTTGATGTCTCTCTTTATGTACCTGTCTGTCTCTGGCCATGTTGATGTCTCTCTTTATGTACCTGTCTGTCTCTGACCATGTTGATGTCTCTCTTTCTGTACCTGTCTGTCTCTGGCCATGTTGATGTCTCTCTTTATGTACCTGTCTGTCTCTGACCATGTTGATGTCTCTCTTTCTGTACCTGTCTGTCTCTTACGATGTTGATGTCTTTCTTTATGTACCTGTCTGTCTCTGGCCATGTTGATGTCTCTCTTTATGTACCTGTCTGTCTCTGACAATTTGATGTCTCTCTTTCTGTACCTGTCTGCCTCTGACCATGTTGATGTCTCTCTTTCTGTACCTGTCTGTCTCTTACGATGTTGATGTCTCTCTTTATGTACCTGTCTGTCTCTGGCCATGTTGATGTCTCTCTTTCTGTACCTGTCTGTCTCTTACGATGTTGATTTCTCTCTTTATGTACCTGTCTGTCTCTGACAATGTTGATGTCTCTCTTTCTGTACCTGTCTGTCTCTGACCATGTTGATGTCTCTCTTTATGTACCTGTCTGTCTCTGACAATGTTGATGTCTCTCTTTCTGTACCTGTCTGCCTCTGACCATGTTGATGTCTCTCTTTCTGTACCTGTCTGTCTCTTACGATGTTGATGTCTCTCTTTCTGTACCTGTCTGTCTCTGACCATGTTGATGTCTCTCTTTCTGTACCTGTCTGTCTCTTACGATGTTGATGTCTCTCTTTATGTACCTGTCTGTCTCTGACCATGTTGATGTCTCTCTTTCTGTACCTGTCTGTCTCTGGCCATGTTGATGTCTCTCTTTCTGTACCTGTCTGTCTCTTACGATGTTGATGTCTCTCTTTATGTACCTGTCTGTCTCTGACCATGTCGATGTCTCTCTTTCTGTACCTGTCTGTCTCTGGCCATGTTGATGTCTCTCTTTCTGTACCTGTCTGTCTCTGACCATGTTGATGTCTCTCTTTATGTACCTGTCTGTCTCTGGCCATGTTGATGTCTCTCTTTCTGTACCTGTCTGTCTCTGACCATGTTGATGTCTCTCTTTATGTACCTGTCTGTCTCTGGCCATGTTGATGTCTCTCTTTCTGTACCTGTCTGTCTCTGACCATGTTGATGTCTCTCTTTATGTACCTGTCTGTCTCTGGCCATGTTGATGTCTCTCTTTCTGTACCTGTCTGTCTCTGGCCATGTTGATGTCTCTCTTTCTGTACCTGTCTGTCTCTGACCATGTTGATGTCTCTCTTTATGTACCTGTCTGTCTCTGGCCATGTTGATGTCTCTCTTTCTGTACCTGTCTGCCTCTGGCCATGTTGATGTCTCTCTCTCTCTCTCTCTCTAACGGTCTCCTGTCTGTCTCTCACCATGTTGATGTTGATGTCTGTCTCTCTCTATCTCTCTCTCTCTACCCGTCTGTCTCTCACCATGTTGGATGTCCTTACAGAGGACCCAGAACTTGGAGTTGTCCTCAAACGTGACAAAGCAGCTCTGCCGGGGAGGGCTCACCTGACCACCAATAAGACCACAGAGATTTAAAACCAACCAATCAGAGATCAACACCAACCAATGAACAAAGAGTGTACTTCTATGTGTCTTACCCTCTGTATCTTGCCCAAGTAGTAGAGTCCATCTGACCAATGACACAGGACGAACTGTCCAACATTTAGACTGGACTCCGGCCCCTCTCCCGGGCTCCGCCCTCTCCGACATACTTCGCCCTCTTGAGTTACCTGAGGCTCAATACCACAGAAGGCTTCAATCAGGTCCTCAAACATCCTGCAGAGAGAAAGACAGGTAGAAAGAGAGACAGACAGACAGAGTCAGACACATGAACTGCATAATCATTGTTTCTTGTTTGAAATACTAACCTTTATTGCAAATAGGTTGTTTTGGTCAAAGGTTCCTGAACGTATAACTAATCCTTGTTCTACATATTTGGATTTGGGAAGCTGTATATGTTTTGTCTTGTGTGGCGTGGACTTTGACGTTGGCGGACACTTTGGATTATGCCAAATATTATTATTATTATTATTACTATCTAATAACCACCAAAATAAACAATGCTTTTATTTTACAGCTGCCAAACTGGATGAAGTGAACTGTGTCAATATTATTTATGTGAAATATACATGAAACCTATTTGGAAAAAAAGACAGATGGTTGGTGATAGAGAGTCAGACAGCCAGACATCGACAGACAGACAGACAGACAGTCAGACAGACAGAGAGACAGACAGATAGAGAGTCAGACAGAGAGACAGAGAGCCAGACAGAGACAGACAGATAGATAGACAGACAGAGAGACAGAGAGACAGACAGACAGACAGATAGAGAGTCAGACAGACAGACATCGACAGACAGACAGTCAGACAGAGAGACAGACAGACAGAGACAGGCAGATAGAGAGTCAGACAGACAGACAGACAGAGAGACAGAGAGACAGACAGACAGACAGACAGATAGAGAGTCAGACAGACAGACATCGACAGACAGTCAGACAGAGAGACAGACAGACAGAGACAGGCAGATAGAGTCAGACAGACAGACAGACAGACAGACAGACAGACAGACAAACAGACAGAGAGACAGACAGATAGATAGATAGACAGACAGAGACAGGTAGACAAAGATAGACAGACAGACAGATAGAGAGTCAGACAGACAGACAGACAGGCAAACAGACAGAGAGACAGACAGATAGATAGATAGATAGACAGACAGAGACAGGTAGACAAAGATAGACTGGCAGACAGATAGTCAGACAGACAGACAGATAGAGAGTCAGACAGACAGACATCGACAGACAGACAGTCAGACAGAGAGACAGACAGACAGAGACAGGCAGATAGAGAGTCAGACAGACAGAGAGACAGACAGACAGAGAGACAGACAGACAGACAGACAGACAGATAGAGAGTCAGACAGACAGACATCGACAGACAGTCAGACAGAGAGACAGACAGACAGAGACAGGCAGATAGAGTCAGACAGACAGACAGACAGACAGACAGATAGATAGAGACAGGTAGACAAAGATAGACAGACAGACAGATAGAGAGTCAGACAGACAGACAGACAGGCAAACAGACAGAGAGACAGACAGATAGATAGATAGATAGATAGACAGACAGAGACAGGTAGACAAAGATAGACTGGCAGACAGATAGAGAGTCAGACAGACAGAGACAGGCAGATAGAGAGTCAGACAGACAGACAGACAGACAGACAGGCCTCTCTCTGATACATCGTCAGTTAGACAGGTTGTGGCTGTGATTAATTTCTGAACCGTCATTTATCAGAACCGAGACTCACAGTTTAACCGACTAACCACCTGATGCACACACACACACGCACACACATATGTGTATATAACTACATATACACCACAGTATATGTATGTAAATATATATAACACAATATATATGTATATATATAACCCAGTATATATGTATACAAGTATATATAATTCAGTATATATGTATATAAATATACATAACACAGTATATAAGTATATATAAGCCAGTAGATGTATGCATATAAGTAACGCTGTATAATAACACAGTATGTATATAGCTAAGTAAACACAGTATACATGTATACAAGTACATATATATAACACAGTATATGTATACAAGTACACAAAACACAGTATATGTGTATATAAGCACATATATAACACAGTATATGTGTATATAAGCACATATAAAACACAGTACACATGTATATAAGTACATATAACACAGTACACATGTACATATAACACAGTATACATGTATAGAAGTACATATATAACACAGTATACATGTATATAAGTACATATATAACACAGTATACATGTATATAAGTACATATAACACAGTATACATGTATATAAGTACATATATAACACAGTATACATGTATAGAAGTACATATAACACAGTATACATGTATATAAGTACATATATAACACAGTATACATGTATATAAGTACATATATAACACAGTATACATGTATATAAGTACATATAACACAGTATACATTTATATAAGTACATATATAACACAGTATACATGTATATAAGTACATATATAACACAGTATACATGTATATAAGTACATATATAACACAGTATACATGTATAGAAGTACATATAACACAGTATACATGTATATAAGTACATATATAACACAGTATACATGTATATAAGTACATATATAACACAGTATACATGTATATAAGTACATATAACACAGTATACATGTATATAAGTACATATATAACACAGTATACATGTATATAAGTACATATATAACACAGTACACATGTATAGAAGTACATATATAACACAGTATACATGTATATAAGTACATATAACACAGTATACATGTATAGAAGTATATATAACACAGTACACATGTATAGAAGTATACATATAACACAGTATACATGTATAGAAGTATATATAACACAGTATACATGTATATAAGTACATATATAACACAGTGTACATGTATATAAGTACATATATAACACAGTATACATGTATAGAAGTATATATAACACAGTATACATGTATATAAGTACATATATAACACAGTATACATGTATATAAGTACATATAACACAGTATACATGTATAGAAGTACATATATAACACAGTATACATGTATATAAGTACATATATAACAGTGTACATGTATATAAGTACATATATAACACAGTATACATGTATAGAAGTATATATATAACACAGTATACATGTATATAAGTACATATATAACACAGTATACATGTATATAAGTACATATATAACACAGTGTACATGTATATAAGTACATATATAACACAGTATACATGTATATAAGTATATATAACACAGTGTACATGTATATAAGTACATATATAACACAGTGTACATGTATAGAAGTACATATATAACACAGTGTACATGTATATAAGTATACATATAACACAGTATACATGTATAGAAGTATATATAACACAGTATACATGTATAGAAGTATATATATATACATGTATAGAAGTATATATATACATGTATACATGTATATAAGTACATGTACACATGTATATATGTACTTATATACATGTATACATGTATATAAGTACATATATACATGTATATATGTATACATGTATATAAGTACATGTATATAAGTACATATATACATGTATATAAGTACATATATACATGTATATAAGTACATGTATATAAGTACATATATACATGTATATAAGTACATGTATATAAGTACATGTATACATGTATATAAGTACATGTATATAAGTACATGTATACATGTATATAAGTACATGTATACATGTATATAAGTACATGTATACATGTATATAAGTACATGTATATAAGTACATGTATACATGTATATAAGTACATGTATATAAGTACATATATACATGTATATAAGTACATGTATATAAGTACATGTATACATGTATATAAGTACATGTATACATGTATATAAGTACATGTATATAAGTACATGTATACATGTATATAAGTACATGTATACATGTATATAAGTACATGTATACATGTATATAAGTACATGTATATAAGTACATGTATACATGTATATAAGTACATGTATACATGTATATAAGTACATGTATACATGTATATAAGTACATGTATACATGTATATAAGTACATGTATACATGTATATAAGTACATGTATATAAGTACATGTATACATGTACTTATATACATGTATACATGTATATAAGTACATATATACATGTATATAAGTACATGTATATAAGTACATGTATACATGTATATAAGTACATGTATACATGTATATAAGTACATGTATATAAGTACATGTATACATGTATATAAGTACATGTATATAAGTACATATATACATGTATATAAGTACATGTATATAAGTACATGTATACATGTATATAAGTACATATATATAAGTACATGTATACATGTATATAAGTACATATATATAAGTACATGTATACATGTATATAAGTACATGTATACATGTATATAAGTACATGTATACATGTATATAAGTACATGTATACATGTATATAAGTACATGTATACATGTATATAAGTACATGTATATAAGTACATGTATACATGTATATAAGTACATGTATACATGTATATAAGTACATGTATACATGTATATAAGTACATGTATACATGTATATAAGTACATGTATATAAGTACATGTATACATGTATATAAGTACATGTATATAAGTACATATATACATGTATATAAGTACATGTATACATGTATATAAGTACATGTATACATGTATATAAGTACATGTATATATATACATGTATATAAGTACATGTATACATGTATATAAGTACATGTATACATGTATATAAGTACATGTATATAAGTACATGTATACATGTATATAAGTACATGTATACATGTATATAAGTACATGTGTACATGTATATAAGTACATGTATACATGTATATAAGTACATATATACATGTATATAAGTACATGTATACATGTATATAAGTACATGTATACATGTATATAAGTACATGTATATAAGTACATGTATACATGTATATAAGTACATGTATATATATACATGTATATAAGTACATGTATACATGTATATAAGTACATATATACATGTATATAAGTACATGTATACATGTATATAAGTACATGTATACATGTATATAAGTACATGTATACATGTATATAAGTACATGTATATAAGTACATGTATACATGTATATAAGTACATGTATATATATACATGTATATAAGTACATGTATACATGTATATAAGTACATATATACATGTATATAAGTACATATATACATGTATATAAGTACATGTATACATGTATATAAGTACATGTATACATGTATATAAGTACATGTATACATGTATATAAGTACATGTATACATGTATATAAGTACATGTATATAAGTACATGTATATAAGTACATGTATACATGTATATAAGTACATGTATATAAGTACATGTATATAAGTACATGTATACATGTATATAAGTACATGTATATAAGTACATGTATACATGTATATAAGTACATGTATACATGTATATAAGTACATTTAAGAGGTAAAACGTTAACTTTCACGAACGGAGCTCTAATACTGAAGCTGTCTTACGTCCTCTGGTCCGGTATGTGTCCTCCGGTCCTCTGAGCCACAGACAGGTTGTCCTCAAGTCTGTGTCTCCGTGTCTCCGTGTCTCACTCTCTCTCTCACTCTCTCACTCCCTCTCTCACTCTCTCTCTCTCTCTTTCTCCGTTTTCGTGGCGCTAAACTTCAAACTTCGACCATCGCCATTTTTTCTTTTTCCCGCGAATCACAGGAGGAGGTTTTTCCTTATTTGCATACCGGCGTCATTTGCGTCATCAGCGTAGTCACGCACGACGTCATCACGTCAGCACCAGGAAGGACCGCCCCTTTCAGAACTTCATCAACGTTTTAACAGAGTTTATCGGGTAAACTTTGATCTTTTATTTTGAAAGGACCGTCATTTAAACCACGTGGCTTGGCTTCTCGACTCATTTATATCATCGATCATCTTATTGGAATGACATTTTGTTCATAAAATTAAACTATGGGTTCTTCATGTGACGTGTAAAATATAACTATTAATTATAATAAAAATATTATATTATTATAATTATACATACATATATATATCAATATATATATATATATATCAATAAGTTAATAACCTTTATTGATCCACTGTATCATAAATATAATGACTTTTAATACAAGTTAATAACCTTTATTGATACATTGCATCATAAATATAATGAATGTTGTTACAAGTCCATAACCTTTATTGATCCATAATATCATAAATATAATGTAGGACTGTTAATTCAAGTCAATAACCATTATTGATCCATTGTACCTTAAATATGACTATTAATACAAGTCAATAACCTTTATTGATCCATTGTGTCATAAGTTAGAGCGTTCTTAAACTATGGGGAGGATTTATTCTTTGATCTTTCAGTTTGATAAACGTGAGCCTAGGTCTCATTCAATTAGGGATTATTGATCTGAGCTATGATCAGACAGAGAGGCGTCAGGTTTTACATTCACATCAATATGACTAGTTATTGATCAGAACACACAACCAACAGGAAACAGAGAAATACATTTCTTTCAGATAGAAGAACACATTTTCACAATTTATAAAACACACAGACAGACAGATGGGTTTTCTTTTCTGACGAAAATCGGGCAAAGTTTAGGGTCAGATGATCAGGAGTCAGGTTTAAGGGTCAGAGTTCAGGTGTCATATTTAAGTGTCAGGGGTCATATTTAGGATCAAATGATCAGGGGTCTTCAGAGGTCAGTCTTGGGGCCCAAAGATCAGGTTTAAGGGTCAGGGGAATGGTTTAAGGGTCAGAGGTCAACTTCAGGATCAAATGATCATGAGTCCGGTTTAGTATTAGGTCGTATCTTCATCTCAGTGAACCTGAGCGAGTACTGCCAGCCCGTCCAGCTAGACCACTCTACACCATCAGCATAGGAGGCGTGGCCTCCTCTCAGGTACTGCCCGTTTAGGTTAGAGGTGTGGCAGTTACGGTACCACCAAGCCCCCTGGTAGTAAGCTGCACAGTTGTTCTCTGACTGATCCTGGTCCCGGTCTTTGGTGGTGAACTGCATCCCAGAGTGCTTCAAGAGGGAGTCGCCTGGTGGACAGAAGAACACCTGGTAGCATTGTGTAGTGCTGTTGATAGCTGAATAGAACAGAACCAGTACTAGTATTCCTACCAGCGGTCCCTGAGTACTGGTCCACGTCCAGCGGGTATCCGTCTGCCTCAGGATTCACAGAGTCTCGACCAACGGAGAAATCCCAGTAAAGAGCAAACGCTGTGGCGTTGTCAAAGTCAGCCATATCGATCCGTAACTCATACCCACCTGATCTGGTGAGGGAGTACATCCTCTGGAGACCTGAGAGACAGGCAGAGAGACAGGCAGAGAGACAAACAGATATGTAATGTCAGCTTGGATGGCGAGGACCCTGGGAGAGACCACAGTGATCACCACCACCATCATATTCACTATCATTACCACCTGTAGAGCTATTCCTCTGCCTCCCTTAATGATAACGGTAGATGCAACAAATGTAATTCATTTGCTGGTTGGAGGCAGTTCTAAGTGGGTTAGATGCACGGCTCCGCACCATCGAAGCTCAGACGTTAGCTACGTTAGTTCTAGCTGGTCCGTCCCCGACCATAGCCGGTGCGGACCAGCTAGACGTAGCTTCTACTAGCTGTTCCCTAGCAGCTAACGTAGCTTCTACTAGCTGTTCCCTAGCAGCTATATGTAGCTTCTGCTAGCTGTTCCCTAGCAACCAGACGTAGCTTCTGCTAGCTGTTCCCTAGCAGCCACCGAGCAGCCGGATGGCTGGGTATCTGTTCAAAGGAATAGTAGGTCTAAACAGAAGCCAACTGAGCACCACCAACCTCTTCACGTTTCTAACCGGTTTTCAACCACTCTGGTTATAGGTAGCTCCATAGTCAGAAACGTGAAGATAGGGAAGCCAGGGACCAAAGTCATATGCATCCCGGGGGCCAGAGCGGGCGACATTGAATCTTGTTTAAAACTGCTGGCTAAAGATGAGCGTAGTTACAGTAAGATAATAATACACGCCGGCGGTAATGACTCCCGACCGCGGCGGTCGGAGGTCACTAAAATTAATGTGGAATCGGTGTGTACTTATGCCAAGACAATGTCGGACACCGTAGTTTTCTCTGGCCCTCTCCCCAATCTGATCAATGATGACATGTATAGCTGCATGTCGTCATTCAACCGCTGGTTGTCCAGGTGGTGCCCAGCAAACAATGTGGGAGGTCTTCCCACAGAACCCTCTTCTGTCAGACCATTACCTCATAACTTTTGAGTTTATACTCCCGGAGTGTACACCATTAGTCAAAAGTTTCTACACCAGATGTCTAACTGACAGTGCTGTAGCTACATTTAAAGAAGCGATTCCTTCTGCATTTGATTCAATACCACATCTCAATGTGACGGAGGACTCCTGTGCTAACTTTAGTCCGTCCCAGATTGATCATCTTGTCGATAATGCTACAGGCTCACTGAGAATGACACTAGACTCAATAGCCCCCTGAAGAAGACAGTGAGGCAAAGGAGGTTTGCTCCCTGGTAGAACCCTCAGACCCGCGACCTAAAGCAAACTTCACCAAAGCTTGAAAGCATATGGCGTTCCACCAATCTGGAAGAATCACGCTTAGTTTGGAGAGATAGTCTTAAAACATATAAAAAGGCTCTCCGTAATGCCAGAGCAGCCTATTACTCATCAGTAATAAAGAAAAATAAGAACAACCCCAGGTTTCTCTTTAGCACTGTAGCCAGGCTGACAGAGAGTCACAGCTCTGTGGAGCCGTGTATTCCTATAGACCTCAGTAGTAATGACTTCATGAACTTCTTCAATGAAAAGATTTGAACTATTAGAGGCAAGATTGATGATCTCTTGCCCTCAACTACTGCCGATCTGTCATCAAGAGGAGTGGCCTTGGAAACGGCTGTATGCCCTGGTGTATATTTGGATAGCTTTTCTCCCATTAACCTAGACCAATTGTCCTCAATGGTTTCTACTTCTAAACCGTCTACCTGTCTCTTAGACCCCATCCCAACGAGGCTGCTTAAAGACGTGTTGCCTTTAATTGGCACCTCTCTGCTGGATATTGTTAATGTGTCTTTGCTAACAGGCCATGTACCACATTCCTTCAAAGTAGCTGTAATTAAACCTCTCCTGAAAAAGCCCACTCTTAATCCAGAGGTGTTGGCTAACTACAGACCGATCTCTAACCTTTCCTTCCTCTCTAAGATCCTTGAGAAAGTAGTCGCACATCAGTTGTGTGACTTTCTACATCAGAATAGTTTATTTGAGGAGTTTCAGTCAGGATTTAGAAAACACCACAGAGACAGACCTCCTAATGCATCAGATAAAGGACTCATCTCCGTACTGATATTATTAGACCTTAGTGCTGATAAAGGACTCATCTCTGTACTGGTCTTGTTAGACCTTAGTGCTGATAAAGGACTCATCTCTGTACTTGTATTGTTAGACCTTAGTGCTGATAAAGGACAAATCTCTGTAGTGGTCTTGTTAGACCTTAGTACTGCGTTCGACACCATTGATCATGACATCCTATTACAGAGACTGGATCAGTCGATTGGCATTTCAGGTACCACACTAAGTTGGTTCAAATCCTATTTATCAGATCGATCTCAATTTGTATTTGAAAACGATGAAGCCTCGATGACCACCAACGTTAATCACGGAGTTCCACAAGGTTCTGTGCTTGGACCAATTTTATTTACCTTATATATGCTTCCTTTGGGCAACATTATCAGGAAACACTCCATAAACTTTAATTGTTATGCAAATGATACTCAATTATATCTATCGATCACACCAGAGGAGACCAACCAGCTCGCTAAAATTCAAGAATGTCTTAAAGACATAAAAACATGGATGACCTCCAACTTCCTGATGTTAAACTCAGACAAAACTGAAGTTATTTTACTGCGCCCTGAACACCTCAGAGATCAATTATCTGGTGATGTGGTTTCTGTAGATGGCATTGCCCTGGCATCCAACACCACTGTAAAGAATCTCTAGTTATCTTTGACCCAGACTTGTCCTTTAACTCCCACGTTAAGCAAATCTCAAGGATTGCATTTTATCATCTACGTAACATTTCAAAAATCAGACACATCTTGTCTCAAAAAGATGCAGAAAAGCTGGTTCACGCGTTTATTACTTCCAGACTAGATTACTGCAACTCCTTATTATCAGGCTGCTCTAATAAGTCTCTTAAATCCCTCCAGTTGATCCAGAATGCTGCAGCTCGTGTACTCACAAAAACTAAGAAAAGAGATCACATGACTCCTGTATTAGCTGCTCTGCACTGGCTCCCTGTAAAATCAAGAATCACATTTAAAAGACCACCATCACCACCACCACCATATTACATTACATGTCATTTAGCTGACGCTTTTATCCAAAGCGACTTACAATCATGTTACATTAACACACGTACAGGGAGCAACGCAGGGTTAAGTGTCTTGCTCAAGGACACATCGACTAGGGCAGGGATTGAACCACCAACCCCCTGATTGAAAGACGGACCTACTAACCACTGACCCACAGTCGCCCAGGGTTCACCACCACCATCACCAACATCACCAACCTCACCACCACCATCATCTTCACCATCACCACCACCCCAACATCGCCACAAGCCCCATCACCAGCATCACCAATATCACCACCGTCACCATCATCTTCCCTGCCAGCACCCCCACCACCATGACCACCACCACAACAACCAAAACCACCACCACGACGACGACTATCACCACCAACATCACCACCAACTTCACCACAAGCATCACCACCACCACAATCACCATCACCACTAACATCACCACCACCAACATCACCAACCTCACCACCACCATCATCTTCACCATCACCCCCATCACAGCATCACCAATATCACCACCGTCACCATCATCTTCCCCACTAGCACCCCCACCACCATCACCACCACCACAACAACCAAAACCACCACCACCATCACAATGACCACCATGACCACCACTATCACCACCATCTTCACCACCAGCATCACCACTACCACCATAACCACCACAATCACCATCACCACCAACATCACCACCACCACCACCATCATCTTCACCATCACCACAAACATCACCAACCTCACCACCACAACCACCATCACCATCATGTCCTACCTAGCCAGTGTTCCCCTGTAGTTCTTCCAAACCCGTCTCTGTACGCCTGCCAGTCTCTGAAAAAGTTCACTGAGCCGTCCTCTCTCCTCTGAATCACCTGCACACAATTATTGCACAATAAGTTATGTATGACTTGTTCTGTCCATGGAAGTCTATTTTGGGGGCGGGGTATGTTGCACCCAGTTAATTTTCTTGTGATCTGGTTGAACTAAACCAGACCCACTAAACTATGAAGCTGGTTATCAACTCGTGAATAATCCAGAGTTTATTCATCCGGTTATGAGATCTTCGTATGAAGGGGTGGAGTTTACTGCATCTGACCAATCACAGACAAGGACAAGTCAGCTGTCAGCAGAGAAAACTATATGAGAGAAGTGATATGAAGTAAAAATCAGTTTAAACATGAAGGAAGAACAGCTGATAATAAATCACTGTTTGCATTATTATATTATAAAATCACTGTTTACATTAATATATATCTATCTACAGAGGAGGCAGCGCCTGAAAACTTGGGGGGGGGGGGGGGGCTCGTGTGAGTCGCGTTGTGTGTCTCTGTGTGTGTGTGTGTGTTACCGTCCAGCCTCCTCCATCAGTGCTCATGTCGCAGTAAACCATGAAGCCGTCGGGATCGTGGGTTGGAAACACTGAGTAAACTCCATCCTGAGAAATACCGGACGCCAGGACATCAGAGCAGTCTCTGGGTCTGACAGCTGAGAAAGAGAGAGAGAGAGATTGATTTGATTTTTCAAAAACACTTTATTTCTATTTTCTACAAATAAAGTGCTAATGGCTTAAAACACAGGTTGCTTTGTTTTTTTATTTTTTATTAAAAAAAAACACGATTTATGTTCAGATAAAAACTTGTGCAAACACCAAATCCTCTTCAACAACAGAACAAACAATATTATGAAAAAGCGTCTAAGTCTCCAATGTGCTTCTGAAAGCTGAACTCCAGCCAGAGTCTGGCCCTTATATTGCAGAGCCACACTGCCCTGGCCTCCCGCCCCTCCCTGTTCTCCCGCCCCTCCCTGTTCTCCTGCCCCTCCCTGGCCTCCTGCCCCTCCCTGTTCTCCTGCCCCTCCCTGGCCTCCTGCCCCTCCCTGTTCTCCTGCCCCTCCCTGGCCTCCTGCCCCTCCCTGTTCTCCTGCCCCTCCCTGTTCTCCCGCCCCTCCCTGGCCTCCTGCCCCTCCCTGTTCTCCTGCCCCTACCTGGCCTCCTGCCCCTCCCTGTTCTCCTGCCCCTCCCTGGCCTCCTGCCCTCCCTGTTCTCCCGCCCCTCCCTGTTCTCCCGCCCCTCCCTGTTCTCCTGCCCCTCCCTGGCCTCCTGCCCTCCCTGTTCTCCCGCCCCTCCCTGTTCTCCTGCCCCTCCTTGGCCTCCTGCCCCTCCCTGTTCTCCCGCCCCTCCTTGGCCTCCTGCCCCTCCCTGTTCTCCTGCCCCTCCCTGTTCTCCTGCCCCTCCTTGGCCTCCTGCCCCTCCCTGTTCTCCCGCCCCTCCCTGGCCTCCTGCCCCTCCCTGTTCTCCTGCCCCTCCCTGTTCTCCCGCCCCTCCCTGTTCTCCTGCCCCTCCCTGTTCTCCCGCCCCTCCCTGGCCTCCTGCCCCTCCCTGTTCTCCTGCCCCTCCCTGTTCTCCCGCCCCTCCCTGTTCTCCCGCCCCTCCCTGTTCTCCCGCCCCTCCCTGTTCTCCTGCCCCTCCTTGGCCTCCTGCCCCTCCCTGTTCTCCTGCCCCTCCCTGTTCTCCTGCCCCTCCCTGTTCTCCCGCCCCTCCCTGGCCTCCTGCCCCTCCCTGTTCTCCTGCCCCTCCCTGTTCTCCTGCCCCTCCCTGTTCTCCTGCCCCTCCCTGTTCTCCCGCCCCTCCCTGGCCTCCTGCCCCTCCCTGTTCTCCTGCCCCTCCCTGTTCTCCTGCCCCTCCCTGTTCTTCTGCCCCTCCCTGTTCTCCCGCCCCTCCCTGTTCTCCCGCCCCTCCCTGTTCTCCTGCTCCTCCCTGTTCTCCTGCCCTCCCTGTTCTCCTGCCCCTCCCTGTTCTCCCGCCCCTCCCTGGCCTCCTGCCCCTCCCTGTTCTCCCGCCCCTCCTTGGCCTCCTGCCCCTCCCTGTTCTCCCGCCCCTCCCTGTTCTCCTGCCCCTCCCTGTTCTCCTGCCCTCCCTGTTCTCCTGCCCCTCCCTGTTCTCCTGCCCCTCCCTGTTCTCCTGCCCTCCCTGTTCTCCTGCCCTCCCTGTTCTCCCGCCCCTCCCTGTTCTCCCGCCCCTCCTTGGCCTCCTGCCCCTCCCTGTTCTCCTGCCCCTCCCTGTTCTCCTGCCCCTCCCTGTTCTCCTGCCCTCCCTGTTCTCCCGCCCCTCCCTGTTCTCCCGCCCCTCCCTGTTCTCCTGCCCCTCCCTGTTCTCCTGCCCTCCCTGTTCTCCTGCCCCTCCCTGTTCTCCCGCCCCTCCCTGGCCTCCTGCCCCTCCCTGTTCTCCCGCCCCTCCTTGGCCTCCTGCCCCTCCCTGTTCTCCCGCCCCTCCCTGTTCTCCTGCCCCTCCCTGTTCTCCCGCCCCTCCCTGTTCTCCTGCCCCTCCTTGGCCTCCTGCCCTCCCTGTTCTCCTGCCCCTCCCTGTTCTCCCGCCCCTCCCTGTTCTCCTGCCCCTCCTTGGCCTCCTGCCCTCCCTGTTCTCCTGCCCCTCCCTGTTCTCCCGCCCCTCCCTGGCCTCCTGCCCCTCCCTGTTCTCCCGCCCCTCCCTGTTCTCCCGCCCCTCCCTGTTCTCCTGCCCCTCCTTGGCCTCCTGCCCTCCCTGTTCTCCTGCCCCTCCCTGTTCTCCCGCCCCTCCCTGGCCTCCTGCCCCTCCCTGTTCTCCCGCCCCTCCCTGTTCTCCTGCCCCTCCCTGGCCTCCTGCCCCTCCCTGGCCTCCTGCCCCTCCCTGTTCTCCTGCCCCTCCCTGTTCTCCCGCCCCTCCCTGCTCTCCCGCCCCTCCCTGTTCTCCTGCCCCTCCCTGTTCTCCCGCCCCTCCCTGTTCTCCCGCCCCTCCCTGGCCTCCTGCCCCTCCCTGTTCTCCTGCCCCTCCCTGTTCTCCCGCCCCTCCCTGTTCTCCCGCCCCTCCCTGTTCTCCTGCCCCTCCCTGTTCTCCTGCCCTCCCTGTTCTCCTGCCCCTCCCTGTTCTCCCGCCCCTCCCTGGCCTCCTGCCCCTCCCTGTTCTCCCGCCCCTCCTTGGCCTCCTGCCCCTCCCTGTTCTCCCGCCCCTCCCTGTTCTCCTGCCCCTCCCTGTTCTCCTGCCCTCCCTGTTCTCCTGCCCCTCCCTGTTCTCCTGCCCCTCCCTGTTCTCCTGCCCTCCCTGTTCTCCTGCCCTCCCTGTTCTCCCGCCCCTCCCTGGCCTCCTGCCCCTCCCTGTTCTCCCGCCCCTCCTTGGCCTCCTGCCCCTCCCTGTTCTCCTGCCCCTCCCTGTTCTCCTGCCCCTCCCTGTTCTCCTGCCCTCCCTGTTCTCCCGCCCCTCCCTGTTCTCCCGCCCCTCCCTGTTCTCCTGCCCCTCCCTGTTCTCCTGCCCTCCCTGTTCTCCTGCCCCTCCCTGTTCTCCCGCCCCTCCCTGGCCTCCTGCCCCTCCCTGTTCTCCCGCCCCTCCTTGGCCTCCTGCCCCTCCCTGTTCTCCCGCCCCTCCCTGTTCTCCTGCCCCTCCCTGTTCTCCCGCCCCTCCCTGTTCTCCCGCCCCTCCCTGTTCTCCTGCCCCTCCCTGTTCTCCTGCCCTCCCTGTTCTCCTGCCCCTCCCTGTTCTCCCGCCCCTCCCTGGCCTCCTGCCCCTCCCTGTTCTCCCGCCCCTCCTTGGCCTCCTGCCCCTCCCTGTTCTCCCGCCCCTCCCTGTTCTCCTGCCCCTCCCTGTTCTCCCGCCCCTCCCTGTTCTCCCGCCCCTCCCTGGCCTCCTGCCCCTCCCTGTTCTCCTGCCCCTCCCTGTTCTCCTGCCCTCCCTGTTCTCCTGCCCCTCCCTGTTCTCCCGCCCCTCCCTGTTCTCCTGCCCCTCCTTGGCCTCCTGCCCTCCCTGTTCTCCCGCCCCTCCCTGTTCTCCTGCCCCTCCTTGGCCTCCTGCCCTCCCTGTTCTCCTGCCCCTCCCTGTTCTCCCGCCCCTCCCTGGCCTCCTGCCCCTCCCTGTTCTCCCGCCCCTCCCTGTTCTCCTGCCCCTCCCTGGCCTCCTGCCCTCCCTGTTCTCCTGCCCCTCCCTGGCCTCCTGCCCTCCCTGTTCTCCTGCCTCTCCCTGTTCTCCCGCCCCTCCATGTTGTCCTGCCACTTTTCTTTTTCTGCCTTGTTGTAGGCAGCTCCCATGATAAAAAACGTCTCAGTAAAAAACACATTAAAAAGACTCAAAACCAATGTTAAAAGAGAGAAGAAACCTGAAAGTCTCTTGCACTCAGTAAAAACATGGTATATAGTCTTTTGAAGGTCACAGAAGGGGCACCGGCTCAGGACAGAGGGATTAAGATCAGAGATAAAAGCATTGCAGGCGACAGCACCGTGTAAAATCCTCCACTGGAGGTCAGCCGTCCGTTTTTTGAGGGGAGGTTTATATAAAATCCTCCACTGTGGGCCAAGTCCACTAGAAGCACGGGTCTAAGAAGGAGTTTAACCTATTACTGATTAAAGATATAAGATATAAATGAGTGACATAAAACGTTGCCAATCAGCGTCCTTTGGGAGTCGTCTGGCCCAAAAGCTGCACGTTCTCGCCAGGCGCTTTTTAAAGACACGGCAACGGCGAGCACAAGCATTTATCCTCCAGAATACCCAACCCGCTAAAATCTCTCCTCACAGTGGGAAGACTGTTGCACAGTCCGGACCTGTTTGTGCTCTTGACACAGTTAAAATACACAGTCTTCTTGTCTGCCTTGTGTTGTGTACATGTTTCTGGATGTGTCAGAGCAAGCAGGTGGCCGGTGAGTTCCCCTAGCCCTGGGCTCAGGGAGATTTCAGGGAAAGGGTCTGCAGGGTCCTGCTCGACTTCTCCTTGGCTGTAGTCCATGAGGAGGCTCCTCTCCTTCCCGGTCAGCCTCTGTCTCCACAGCTCCAGGAGCCTCCTCGCCACCCGGACAGAATGCAGACCCAGCAGAGCGCCCAGGGCCGGGGGGGTCGCTCAGCGTCGGCCCCACTGCATCTACCAGCTGCTGCAGGCACAGGGTCCGTGACCTCAACAGCGCCCCCGTCAATCCAGGGGTGATGCTGATGTCCAACTTGGCCCTGTGAATCAGCGGTTCTCTCAACAACCAGTACAGAGTGTTAGACTGTGGGCACCCTTTGGGAGTAAAAAGGGCCCAAAAATTAAAAGTATCCTGATAAAACACGGGAATCAATTAAAAGCAGAGCAGTATCAAGCCCCAGGTTGTTAGCATGTCTGAGGATGCAGCTGGCCACATCTCTCCACACTGAACCCTTTGGACTTGTCAGGTAAATCAGTACTCTACCTTTGAAAGACATCTGAGGGAGCAGCCACTTCCACTTGGAAAGTTTTCCCTCAATCTTTTCTGTGATGCCCTCCCAGTTCTTCTGGACCACGTTTTCCTGTCCGAGATATATTCCAAGATATTTAAACCTGTCCTTCTTCCACACTAACTGGAACTGGGAGGCCGCAACCCACTTTTCTTCCAGTTCACCCTCGCTGCCGATGTCCTGCCAAAAGGCTCTACAATGTTGGTTAAAAGGTCTGCATCCCTCTGGTCCTTAATAAAAACAATATCGTCGGCATAAGCCGATAAAATCATGTTCCCAGTAAAACCAGTTAAAACCAGTCCTTGCAGACTAGAGTGTATCTTGATGAGGAGGGGCTCCAGGGAGAGTGCATAGAGCATCCCGGACAGAGCACAACCCTGCCGGACCCCTCTACCCACTCTAAAAGGAGCACACAGACTGCCGTTTATCTTCAGCACAATCCTCATTGTACAACAACTTGATCTTAGCTATGAAGCCAGCGCTGAACCCAAACTTCCACATGACTTTTTCAGAGGAAGCTGTGTTCAACATGGTCAAAAGCCTTTTCCTGATCTAGAGAAATCTGACCAGTGTTAATACCCAACGAGCTGGAGACCTCCAAAATATCCCGAATGAGGTAGACATTGTCTACCATGGACCTGCCGGGTACACAGTAGGTCTGGTCCCGATGGATGACCTGCTCTATTGCTCCCCTCAGCCTGGAGGTGAAGACCTTGGACAGAAGCTTATAATCCACACACAGCAGAGAGACAGGACGTAAGTTTCCGATGTCCTAAAGGTTCCCTTTTTTGGCAGCAGCGTTATTACAGCTCTCCAGCAGGACATCGGCATGGAACCAGAGGCCAGACTTTCAATAAAAACAATGTTGCCACTCTGCTGTCAATATGGACCAGACCCTGTCCCCCTCCTCTTTTGTTAAAGACAGCATACTCTGAAAGACCCTATGCATCTGGTCCCCAAAAAATTGAGCTGTGCTTGAGGCCTCTAGGTGGCTCCATGCAGGCCAGCTTGTGCCACAGAGCCGAAGCAACCAGATTATTGATCACCAGCATCCTGCCTCTGTACGACATCTGGGGCTTCAGCCATTTACATTTGACTAAGACTCCTTCATGTTTTCCACCACGCCCTCACGGTTTTTCTTTACAAACTTTGTCCCAACATACACCCCAAGATATTTCAGCCCACCCTTTTTCCAGGTCAACCCCTCTGGTAGACTGGGCAGATCCCCCCCCCCCCCCCCATCCCACACCTACCAGCTGCCGACTGCCAAGTTTATTGATCTCTTCTTGGTTTTTAACAACATCATTAGAGTATGGCAAATAAAAAACCTTGAATCCTTGATATAAAACTCCTAAAATGCTTGAAAACCAGCCCGTGATGCTTGTTCTGATTTTACACAATATGGGTTCAATAGAAAGTGCATACCACATCCCTGAGAGAGAGCAGCCCTGTCTCACCCCACAAGGAGCACTGAGACCTCCGTTACTGTTCAGTAAACTCTCAATGTCCTGGTATAAAACCTTGATCATGGCTATGAGACCTGGGCTGAGGCCAAACCCCTCCAGAGTCTTCCAGAAGTACTGGTGCTCAACCCGGTCAAAAGCCTTTTCCTGGTCTATAGAAATGAGACCAGTTTTAATGCCCAAAGAACCATTGATGTCCAAAATATCCCGAATTAAGGACACGTCCAGAATGGACCTACCAGGCACACAGTAGGTCTGGTCTTGGTGGATCACCTGGTCCATCACCTCCCTCAGTCTGTTGGCCAACTCTTTGGACAGGATCTTAGAGTCCGAACACAGGAGGCACACAGGACGCCAGTTCTTGATCTCCTGTAGATCGCCCTTTTTAGGCAGGAGAGTTATCACCGCTCTCCTGCAACTTAGAGGCAGCAACATGTCCTTAAAACTCTTATTAAAAACATTTAAAAGGTCCTCACCCATCTCGCTCCAGAACTCTACAGGAATCCCATCGATACCAGGGGCCTTCCCCCCCTTCATGCTCTGCAGGGCCACATACAGCTCCTGGATCCCCAGGGGAGCCTGCAACCCGGTGTTCACGTTCTCTGGGACCCTGGGCAGTTCTCCACAAAAGGACTCAAACATTTCATTGTTCTCTGTGTACTCACTGCAGTAAAGCTGAGACTAGAAGCTCACAGCTCTCCTCCTGATCTCCTCAGTGCCTCTAAGTTCCTGCCATGTAGCAGAGCGCAGAGCATGAATCATCCTGCTCGGCCCGTTCTTCTCCAGGTCAAAGAAGAACTTGGATGGTGCGTTCATCAGCGCTGCACTCATGAAGCGTGACCTCACCAGCGCCCCCTAGGCCTTAGTGCCCAGCAGGTCAGTCAGAGCAGACCTTTTAGACTTGAGATCTCTAATGTGATCTCCATCTCCAGCGGATTCTGCTCCAACATTCCAGTCTCCAGATCCCTCATTGATCTGGTAATATCCTGTGTGACATTGAGAGTGTACTGCTGACTGAGCTTATCTCAACCTTCCCACAATCCCACCACTGTTTTAATGATTTAAAATCATGTTTTACGCCTTTAAAACCACTCCAAAAAACCCTGAACACGTCCTTAAAATGTGCATCACATAAAATAGTTAAAATGGCAGTATGCACTTCTAGACTTTAAGTTAGTGGTAGAAACATTGAAAACAACCAGAGCGTGTTCAGCAAAACCAACAGGCAGCATAATGCACTTTCTCACCATGTTAAAATGGTGCTTAAAACAATAAAACCTGTCTAACCTTGCCAGGGACACAACGTTCCCTCTAGAGTGAGTCCAGGTGTACTGTTTTTTATCCTCCACACATCGGCTAGCTTGTGTTGTTCCACCAGCTGCCCCAGAGAATGCTGGGATGGACACGACAACGGCGAGCACAAGCACGAGCACGAGCACTTCTCTTCCAGGAAGACTCGACCCGCTAAAATCTCTCCTCCAAGACCCGTTTGAGAGAAGAACTTCGGTGGAGAAACTACAGGACTTAAGATCAACTGGACTTAAGAAGACAACAGACTGGCTGAAAGGGAAGCAGCAAAGAAAGCTTCTGTAGAGACCGGTACACCAGAAGGTTTGGAAGCTTCTGTAGAGACCGGTACACCAGGAAGGTTTGGAAGCTTCTGTAGAGACCGGTACACCAGAAGGTTTGGAAGCTTCTGTAGAGACCGGTACACCAGGAAGGTCTGGAAGCTTCTGTAGAGACCGGTACACCAGGAAGGTTTGGAAGCTTCTGTAGAGACCGGTACACCAGAAGGTTTGGAAGCTTCTGTAGAGACCAGCATACCAGAAGGTTTGGAAGCTTCTGTAGAGACCGGTACACCAGAAGGTTTGGAAGCTTCTGTAGAGACCGGTACACCAGGAAGGTCTGGAAGCTTCTGTAGAGACCGGTACACCAGGAAGGCTTTGGAGCTCCTGTAGAGACCGGTACACCAAGAAGTTTTTGGAAGCTCCTGTAGACACCGGTATACCAGGAAGGTTTGGAAGCTTCTGTAGAGACCGGTATACCAGGAAGGTTTGGAAGCTTCTGTAGAGACCGGTATACCAGGAAGGTTTGGAAGCTTCTGTAGAGACCAGTCCACCAGAAGGTTTGGAAGCTGGATGCTGTCGTGCTAATGCCGTATTGTGCTTTATAAATCAATGGGGACAGATCCAGCATGGACAGTTACGGGAGTAAGGGACATGAAGCACACAGAAAACATGAGAACACCAGGAAACACATGAGAACATGAGAACACCAGGACACACATGAGAACATGAGAACACCAGGACACACATGAGAACACCAGGACACATGAGAACATGAGATCACCAGGACACACATGAGAACACCAGGACAAATGAGAACATGAGATCACCAGGACACACATGAGAACACCAGGACACACATGAGAACATGAGAACACCAGGACACACATGAGAACACCAGGACACACATGAGAACACCAGGACACATGAGAACATGAGATCACCAGGACACACATGAGAACACCAGGACACACATGAGAACATGAGAACACCAGGACACACATGAGAACACCAGGACACATGAGAACATGAGAACATGAGAACACCAGGACACACATGAGAACACCAGGACACATGAGAACATGAGAACACCAGGACACACATGAGAACATGAGAACACCAGGACACACATGAGAACACCAGGACACATGAGAACACCAGGACACATGAGATCACCAGGACACACATGAGAACACCAGGACACATGAGAACATGAGAACACCAGGACACACATGAGAACATGAGAACACCAGGACACACATGAGAACACCAGGACACATGAGAACACCAGGACACATGAGATCACCAGGACACACATGAGAACACCAGGACACATGAGATCACCAGGACACACATGAGAACACCAGGACACATGAGAACACCAGGACACACATGAGAACATGAGAACACCAGGACACACATGAGAACACCAGGACACATGAGATCACCAGGACACACATGAGAACACCAGGACACATGAGAACACCAGGACACATGAGATCACCAGGACACACATGAGAACACCAGGACACATGAGAACACCAGGACACATGAGATCACCAGGACACATGAGAACATGAGATCACCAGGACACACATGAGAACGTGAAAAAAGTAACTCTTCAATAACCGGTTGCTAAAACTATGAGAGATGTAAACCATGTCCAGCCTGGCTGCCCTAATGTTCCCATCCAACACCTTCACCCATGTGTACTGCCTTGCCCTGGGATGTTTGACCCTCCATACTTCCACCTGAGACTCGTCATGTGCTTTTTAAGATGTAAACGTTTCTTCTTATCTAATGACTCCACACCAACCACTTTCTGTAACGCTAAAACACTTTTCATAAACGTTTCTGCATCTGGAAAATGCTCTAAAACTTTTACAGATTTTCCAAATGTTTCATCCAAGAAGTTATTAATTTTCTCCAGCTTGTACAGATCTCCACTGTAAGTCTGGGACTCGGTGACACAGTCGGAGTCCGTCTCGTACTCCATCTCCTCCTCCACAACACAAGCCTCTTCTCTCACCTCTGGACCAGCAGCCTGAATCTGGTCAGGTTCACCTGTCGGCCCTTTGCTGCTGCCTGCTCTACTTTCCCTCCTCTTTTCCTCTGCTCCTGTCAGTGCTTCCTTCACCTTCTTTCACTCTGTTGGTCCACTTTCCCTCCTCCTTTCCTCTGCTCCTGTCAGTGCTTCCTTCACCTTCTTTCACTCTGTTGGTCCACTTTCCCTCCTCCTTTCCTCTGCTCCTGTCAGTGCTTCCTTCACCTTCTTTCACTCTGTTGGTCCACTTTCCCTCCTCCTTTCCTCTGCTCCTGTCAGTGCTTCCTTCACCTTCTTTCACTCTGTTGGTCCACTTTCCCTCCTCCTTTCCTCTGCTCCTGTCAGTGCTTCCTTCACCTTCTTTCACTCTGTTGGTCCACTTTCCCTCCTCCTTTCCTCTGCTCCTGTCAGTGCTTCCTTCACCTTCTTTCACTCTGTTGGTCCACTTTCCCTCCTCCTTTCCTCTGCTCCTGTCAGTGCTTCCTTCACCTTCTTTCACTCTGTTGGTCCACTTTCCCTCCTCCTTTCCTCTGCTCCTGTCAGTGCTTCCTTCACCTTCTTTCACTCTGTTGGTCCACTTTCCCTCCTCCTTTCCTCTGCTCCTGTCAGTGCTTCCTTCACCTTCTTTCACTCTGTTGGTCCACTTTCCCTCCTCCTTTCCTCTGCTCCTGTCAGTGCTTCCTTCACCTTCTTTCACTCTGTTGGTCCACTTTCCCTCCTCCCTTCCTCTGCTCCTGTCAGTGCTTCCTTCACCTTCTTTCACTCCGTTGGTCCACTTTCCCTCCTCCTTTCCTCTGCTCCTGTCAGTGCTTCCTTCACCTTCTTTCACTCTGTTGGTCCACTTTCCCTCCTCCTTTCCTCTGCTCCTGTCAGTGCTTCCTTCACCTTCTTTCACTCTGTTGGTCCACTTTCCCTCCTCCTTTCCTCTGCTCCTGTCAGTGCTTCCTTCACCTTCTTTCACTCTGTTGGTCCACTTTCCCTCCTCCCTTCCTCTGCTCCTGTCAGTGCTTCCTTCACCTTCTTTCACTCCGTTGGTCCACTTTCCCTCCTCCTTTCCTCTGCTCCTGTCAGTGCTTCCTTCACCTTCTTTCACTCTGTTGGTCCACTTTCCCTCCTCCTTTCCTCTGCTCCTGTCAGTGCTTCCTTCACCTTCTTTCACTCTGTTGGTCCACTTTCCCTCCTCCTTTCCTCTGCTCCTGTCAGTGCTTCCTTCACCTTCTTTCACTCTGTTGGTCCACTTTCCCTCCTCCTTTCCTCTGCTCCTGTCAGTGCTTCCTTCACCTCTGTTGTTGCACTCAGAACATCCACCTAAATCAGCTCTCTGTTCCCCAACCTGACAGTCTATCTGCCCGCTGATAGTTCATCGCCACCCCGCAGAGCAACGACCTCCGCCGGCTCGCCCCTCTGCGGAGACCCGGTGCTACTTCGCTCCTCCGCCGGTGTGTCCGCCTCGGGGCGTCCCCTTCGGCCTTGTCCCTCCCCCCACACCTAAACCACCTGATGCTACCTGTGCTAGCATCCACCATGTAGTGCCCCTCCCTGTGTTTCACCCTGAAGGAGACTTGCAGCATCTGAGACGGACTACTAAGGAACATTAACACGCCTCAAAGACAGGGACGGCGTCTCAGAGGACACCGTCCCTGTCAAGAAACACGGTTTCCCAATAAACACCAAAATACACCGACAAAAAAACAACAAGTCAATCACTCAGTGAACTATGAAAGGAAAAAATCACCAAACATTTAGCCTCACCACGCTCTCCAGCACCACCACCACCTTCCTCCAGAGAGAGAGAGAGAGAGAGAGACAGAGAGAGAGATAAAGAGATGAGATAATAATGTGTATTAATCTATAAGAATGTATAATGATATGTATTAATGTGTACAAATGTGTAATGAATGTGTATTAACTTGTAATAAATGTGTAATAACGTGTAGTAACCTCTGTGGCTGGTCTTTTGCAGGTCACTGTTGAGTCTCTTCAGACTCTCTGTCTCCCTCTGCAGGCTCAGCAGAGAATCACTGAAACCGGCAACCAGCTTCAACACACCTGATTGGCTGTCAGATAACACCTGGACAGGTGAAACAGGGAAAAACAGACATATCATTATATTATTAAATTAAAGGAATTAATTGTGGGTTACTTTGATTTTATTTCGTTTACATTTGTTTACAATATTTATACAATTATTTTGTGAGACTGTTATTTTATATTAATATTCAATTTTATAAATGATGTACATTTAATTTGATCAGGTTTTTTTCTCTTTAGAGTTTCTTTTGTTTTCTAGTCTGTCGTCATTTCTTTTATTGAACTTTCTGTCTTTGAATACATTGCCGGAGAATAAGGTAAAAATATTTTTGAAGTATTATATTATTTATAATATAATATATTTAAACTCGATGCTTAAATCTGAAAATGAGGCTTTGTCTTATGCTAACCTTTTGTGAAATTAGGGGATATGTACAAAAGCAAATAACCAAAATAAAGCACTAAATGTGTATTTCGGATGTCGTCTGAATAATGTTTACGTTATTTCTTTGTTTTTCATAACAACCTGTATGATTCGGCTCTGCTCGCTCTGCAGCCCGTCCAGTCTCTGGTCCAGAACAACTTGACCTCTTTTCAGCGAATCAGCTTCCAGCCTCAGGTTGTGGGCATGGCCCGCCAACACCTTCAGCTCCTCCCCCAGCCTGCTGTCCAATCCCGTGTCCTGCCAGTCCTCTGCCTTGTGATTGGCCAGTGCTCGCAGCAGGGAGGTCTGCAGCGCCTCCCAGCGCAGGAAGCTCTCGCTGTAGTCTGGACAGTTTGGGTCCAGGAAGATGCTGATTGGCTCTCCGTCCGTCACCTGGGAGACCGACACCAGGGCACCAGACTCTCTGGGATTGGTCGAGATCACAGGTGAGGAGGAGGAGGAGGAGGAGGAGATTCTGCCCCTGGTACCATGACAAGAGTGACAGACAGGAATGTCAGAGAGACAGACAGGGAGACAGAGAGACAGACAGATAGGTAGACAGACAGTCAGACATACATATAGACAGACAGTTCACCTGTTGATGAAGGGCAGGGGATACTGGTTCAGGTACAGGATGATGACTGTTGCTGTGACGACAACTGCAATGACGACCAGCGTGATGAAGGACCAGAACACGAAGCTGCAGCATCTCTGAACACACACACACACACACACTCATGAACTTCCTGCTAAAGTTAGTTTAAGACACAGTTACATCCCAGCATGCCTTGTGTTTGATTAAGGGTGTTGCTAATATAAATGCTTGTATATTGTTTTAATGTTATGCTTTTGTCAGGTTACTCAAGTTCAGAATAACACATAGAAGGTGACATTTGTGTGTGTGAATGTCTTCTCTAGAATAGATGCCACCACTCACATGTTATCTACTAGTCTCCTCAGGAAGTGGACTGGCCTTGCAGGGCTCAGTCCTGTGAGAAGAGAGGAGGAGATGCAACTATGCCCCTCCTTGATCGTTCAGCACCAATCAGAAGTTAGGATGATGCCTACGAAGCTGTGATGAAATCTGTATGTAAGGACCGGATTCCGGTTCTAGAGGAGAGTTCTTGTCCTCTCAACCTGTGTGTTGTCAGAAGGACTTAATAAATCTACCAGAACAGAGAAGTTGTTGGCTGAATCCTTCCGAAGGCTCTACCAGGCAGACAGTTGGACTCACGCTTAGTGTGAAGTCCTGTAATACCGCTTGTGACCCGGAGAGGCAACAGTGAGTCTCTGTAGTCCAGTCTGTCCTCACAAGTCCAACATGAGAGGACAAAGACGCAGAGTGTCACAGGGGTCTGATGATCTTGTTGTTGTTCTTCTTCTTGTTCTTCTCCTTGTTGTTCTCCTTGTTCTTGTTCTCCTTGTTGTTCTCCTTGTTCTTCTCCTTGTTGTTCTCCTTGTTGTTCTCCTTGTTGTTCTCCTTGTTCTTGTTCTCCTTGTTGTTCTTCTTGTTCTTCTCCTTGTTGTTCTCCTTGTTCTTCTCCTTGTTGTTCTCCTTGTTCTTGTTCTCCTTGTTGTTCTTCTTGTTCTTCTCCTTGTTGTTCTCCTTGTTTTTCTCCTTGTCTTGTTCTCCTTGTTGTTCTCCTTGTGTTGTTGTTCTCCTTCTTCTTCTCCTTCTATTGCTCATTAAGGTGTAAACCTTAATCCTCCTTCCTGCTTCATTCTTCACGTTTTATGGCTCTTTATATTCTGTGGGTTGAGCTATGAATGTTGGTGGTAGACTGTTATGGATGTTGTTGTGGTGTTGTTTTGTGTTGTGGTGTTGTTTTGTGTTGTTGTGGTGTTGTTTTGTGTTGTGGTGTTTTGTGTTGTTGTGGTGTTGTTTTGTGTTGGTGTGGTGTTGTTTTGTGTTGTTGTGGTGTTGTTTTGTGTTGGTGTGGTGTTGTTTTGTGTTGTTGTGGTGTTTTGGTATTGTGTGTTGTTATGTTGTACTGTTCTTGTGATGTGGTGTTGTGTGTTGTATGTTGTATCTTGTGTGTTTTGGTGTTGTGTGTTGTTGTGATGTGCTGTTGTGTGTTGTGGTGTTGTATGTTGTGGTGTTGTGGTGTTGTGTGTTGTGGTGTTGTGTGTTGTGTGTTGTGTGTTGTGTGTTGTATGTTGTGTGTTGTGGTGTTGTTTTGTGTTGTTGTGGTGTTGTTTTGTGTTGTTGTGGTGTTGTTTTGTGTTGTGGTGTGGTGTTTTGTGTTGTTGTGGTGTTGTTTTGTGTTGTTGTGGTGTTGTTTTGTGTTGGTGTGGTGTTGTTTTGTGTTGTTGTGGTGTTTTGGTATTGTGTGTTGTTATGTTGTACTGTTGTTGTGATGTGGTGTTGTGTGTTGTATGTTGTATCTTGTGTGTTTTGGTGTTGTGTGTTGTTGTGATGTGCTGTTGTGTGTTGTGGTGTTGTATGTTGTGGTGTTGTGGTGTTGTGTGTTGTGGTGTTGTGTGTTGTGTGTTGTGTGTTGTGTGTTGTATGTTGTGTGTTGTGGTGTTGTGTGTTGTGGTGTTGTGTGTTGTATGTTGTGTGTTGTATGTTGTGTGTTGTATGTTGTGTGTTGTGTGTTGTATGTTGTGTGTTGTATGTTGTGTGTTGTGGTGTTGTGTGTTGTGTGTTGTATGTTGTTTGTTGTGGTGTTGTGTGTTGTATGTTGTAGTGTTGTGTGTTGTGTGTTGTGGTGTTGTGTGTTGTGGTGTTGTGTGTTGTGGTGTTGTGTGTTGTGGTGTTGTGTGTTGTGGTGTTGTGTGTTGTGTGTTGTATGTTGTGTGTTGTGGTGTTGTGTGTTGTATGTTGTGTGTTGTGTGTTGTATGTTGTGGTGTTGTGTGTTGTATGTTGTGTGTTGTATGTTGTGTGTTGTGTGTTGTATGTTGTATGTTGTATGAACGTGTGTTGTGTGTTGTGTGTTGTATGTTGTGGTGTTGTGGTGTTGTGTGTTGTATGTTGTGGTGTTGTGTGTTGTGTGTTGTGGTGTTGTCTGTTGTATGTTGTGTGTTGTGGTGTTGTCTGTTGTATGTTGTGTGTTGTGGTGTTGTGTGTTGTGTGTTGTATGTTGTGGTGTTGTGTGTTGTGTGTTGTGGTGTTGTCTGTTGTATGTTGTGTGTTGTGGTGTTGTGTGTTGTGTGTTGTGTGTTGTGGTGGTGTTTTGGTGTTGTGGTGTTGTGTGTTGTATGTTGTGTGTTGTGGTGTTGTGATGTTGTCTGTTGTATGTTGTATCTTGTGTGTTGTGGTGTTGTGTGTTGTGTGTTGTATGTTGTGTGTTGTGGTGTTGTGTGTTGTGGTGTTGTGTGTTGTGTGTTGTATGTTGTGTGTTGTATGTTGTGTGTTGTATGTTGTGTGTTGTATGTTGTGTGTTGTGGTGTTGTGTGTTGTGTGTTGTATGTTGTGTGTTGTGGTGTTGTGTGTTGTATGTTGTAGTGTTGTGTGTTGTGTGTTGTGGTGTTGTGTGTTGTGTGTTGTGTGTTGTATGTTGTGTGTTGTGGTGTTGTGTGTTGTATGTTGTGTGTTGTGTGTTGTATGTTGTGGTGTTGTGTGTTGTATGTTGTGTGTTGTATGTTGTGTGTTGTGTGTTGTATGTTGTATGTTGTATGAATGTGTGTTGTGTGTTGTGTGTTGTATGTTGTATGTTGTGTGTTGTGGTGTTGTCTGTTGTATGTTGTGTGTTGTGGTGTTGTGTGTTGTGTGTTGTGTGTTGTATGTTGTGGTGTTGTGTGTTGTGTGTTGTGGTGTTGTCTGTTGTATGTTGTGTGTTGTGGTGTTGTGTGTTGTATGTTGTGGTGTTGTGTGTTGTGTGTTGTGGTGTTGTCTGTTGTATGTTGTGTGTTGTGGTGTTGTCTGTTGTATGTTGTGTGTTGTGGTGTTGTGTGTTGTGTGTTGTGTGTTGTATGTTGTGGTGTTGTGTGTTGTGTGTTGTGTGTTGTCTGTTGTATGTTGTGTGTTGTGGTGTTGTGTGTTGTATGTTGTGGTGTTGTGTGTTGTGTGTTGTTGTGGTGTTGTCTGTTGTATGTTGTGTGTTGTATGTTGTGTGTTGTGGTGTTGTGTGTTGTATGTTGTGGTGTTGTATGTTGTGGTGTTGTGTGTTGTGTGTTGTGGTGTTGTGTGTTGTATGTTGTGTGTTGTGGTGTTGTGTGTTGTGTGTTGTATGTTTTGTGTTGTATGTTGTGTGTTGTATGTTGTGGTGTTGTGTGTTGTGTGTTGTGGTGTTGTGTTTTGGTGTTGTGTGTTGTGGTGTTGTGTGTTGTGTGTTGTGGTGTTGTGTGTTGTGTGTTGTGGTGTTGTGTTTTGGTGTTGTGTGTTGTGGTGTTGTGTGTTGTGTGTTGTGGTGTTGTGTGTTGTGTGTTGTGGTGTTGTGTTTTGGTGTTGTGTGTTGTTGACCCCTGTAGTGTAAATCATGTCTCTGTGTGTTCAATCTGAAGATCTCAATTAAGGAGACAGCTGCTGCAGATTAGAGACTTCAGATTAACAGGATTTAACTCACTGTAGGTCTGTTACTTACTGTCTGTCTGTCCTGTCTGTCTCTCGGTCTGTCCTGTCTGTCTGTCCACCTGTTAGTCCTGTCTGTCCTGTCTGTCTGTCTGTCTTTCTGTTCTGTCTGTCCTGTCTGTCCGGTCTGTCTCTCTGGCTGTCCAGTCTGTCTGTCAGTCTGTCTGTCTGTCTGTCTGTCTGTCTGTCTGTCTGTCTGTCTGTCTGGCTTGCTACTTGTTACCTCACAGTGCTCGTGGTCTAACAGCTGATACAACACGTACCTTGTGTTTGTTTGGTTGTTTGCTGCCGAGTTCCGAGCTGCTGTTGTTCATGATGGTCCACCTGTCGTTCAGCATCATCCTGAAACACAAGCACACCTGAGTCAGGTGAGTCTGCCTCCTGGAGTCTGAGTACATGGTTGCTGCAAAGGCCCAGACTAAGAGCGATTAAAAAATGGATAGCATTGATTGATGGATAGCATTCCACCGACTTCAGCTACCTCGCCTGGACCAGGGGGGGAGCTCGATGACGAGCGTCTGGTGGCCGGGCCTTCGCCCATGGGACCTAGTCGGGCTCAGCCCAAAGAAACAACATTGAGCAGCCACCCTGTGGACTCACCACACGCAGGGACAAGCATCAGGGTCGGGTGCTATGGGCGGCAAGTCAGGCAGGGGGCTGTTGGAGTTTTCCCCAAAGAACGAGAGGGTCGCCTCCCTGTGCCTATGGGTTGCGGGGAGTAAGGCTTTGACTGTTGTTTGTGCTTATGCACCAAAGAGCAGCCGGCTAGAAAGACCTGGCAAGCCCAAACGTGTAGTGGGTGAACAGGGAACGTCTGGCGGGGGATCCTGTCTGGGAGGTCTTCAACTCCCACCTCTGGAGGAACTCCTCACACATCCTGAGGGAGGTTGGGGATATGGAATCCGAGTGGACCATGTTCAAAGCCTCTATTGTGGATGTGGCCGCTAGGAGCTGTGGTCGGAAGGTCATCAGTGCCTGTCGTGGCCTAACCTGAGAACCCGGTAGTGGACACCGGGGGTGAGGGAAGCCGTCAAGCTGAAGAAGGAGGCCTTTCGAGCCTGGTTGGCCCAGGGGTCTCCTGAAGCAGCGGACAGGTACCGGCAGGCCAGAAGGGCTGCAGCTGCGGTGGTCACAAATGCTAAAACTCTGTGATGGGAGGAGTTTGGGGAAGCCATGGAGAAGGACTTTCGATACGCAGCCTATTACTCATTAGTAATAGAGAAAAATAAGAACAACCCCAGGGTTCTCTTTAGCACTGTAGCCAGGCTGACAGAGAGTCACAGCTCTGTGGAGCCGTGTATTCCTATAGACCTCAGTAGTAATGACTTCATGAACTTCTTCAAGGAAAAGATTTGAACTATTAGAGGCAAGATTGATGCTCTCTTGCCCTCAACTACTGCCGATCTGTCATCAAGAGGAGTGGCCTTGGAAACGGCTGTATGTCCTGGTGTATATTTGGATAGCTTTTCTCCCATTAACCTAGACCAATTGTCCTCAACGGTTTCTACTTCTAAACCGTCTACCTGTCTCTTGGACCCCATCCCAACGAGGCTGCTTAAAGACGTGTTGCCTTTAATTGGCACCTCTCTGTTGGATATTGTTAATGTGTCTTTGCTAACAGGCCATGTACCACATTCCTTCAAAGTAGCTGTAATTAAACCTCTCCTGAAGAAGACCACTCTTAATCCAGAGGTGTTGGCTAACTACAGACCGATCTCTAACCTTCCCTTCCTCTCTAAGATCCTTGAGAAAGTAGTCGCACATCAGTTGTGTGACTTTCTACATCAGAATAGTTTATTTGAGGAGTTTCAGTCAGGATTTAGAAAACACCACAGCACAGAGACAGCACTGGTGAAAATTACAAATGACCTCCTAATTGCATCAGATAAAGGACTCATCTCTGTACTGGTCTTGTTAGACCTTAGTACTGATAAAGGACTCATCTCTGTACTGGTCTTGTTAGACCTTAGTACTGATAAAGGACTCATCTCTGTACTGGTCTTGTTAGACCTTAGTACTGATAAAGGACTCATCTCTGTACTGGTATTATTAGACCTTAGTGCTGCGTTCGACACCATTGATCATGACATCCTATTACAGAGACTGGATCAGTCGATTGGCATTTCAGGTACCGCACTAAGTTGGTTTAAATCATATTTATCAGATCGATCTCAGTTTGTATTTGTAAACGATGAAGCCTCAATGACCGCCAACGTTAATCACAGAGTTCCACAAGGTTCTGTGCTTGGACCAATTTTATTTACCTTATATATGCTTCCTTTGGGCAACATTATCAGGAAACAGTCCATAAACTTTCATTGCTATGCAGATGATACTCAATTATATCTATCGATCAAACCAGAGGAGACCAACCAGCTCGCTAAAATTCAAGAATGTCTTAAAGGCATAAAAACATGGATGACCTCCAACTTCCTGATGTTAAACTCAGACAAAACTGAAGTTATTTTACTGGGCCCTGAACACCTCAGAGATCAATTATCTGGTGATGTGGTTTCTGTAGATGGCATTGCCCTGGCATCCAACACCACTGTAAAGAATCTCTAGTTATCTTTGACCCAGACTTGTCCTTTAACTCCACGTTAAGCAAATCTCAAGGATTGCATTTTATCATCTACGTAACATTTAAAAAATCAGGCTCATCTTGTCTCAAAAAGATGCAGAAAAGCTGGTTCACGCGTTTGTTACTTCCAGACTAGATTACTGCAACTCCTTATTATCAGGCTGCTCTAATAAGTCTCTTAAGTCCCTCCAGTTGATCCAGAATGCTGCAGCTCGTGTACTCACAAAATCTAAGAAAAGAGATCACATGACTCCTGTATTAGCTGCTCTGCACTGACTCCCTGTAAAATCAAGAATCACTAGATTTAAGACTTTCCTCTTTAATAGCCTTTATAGTTAGGGCTGAATCAGGTTTGCCCTGGTCCAGCCCCTTGATATGCTGCTATAGGCTTATAGGCTGCTGGGGGATGTTTTAGGATACACTGAGCACCTATCTCCTCTTCTCTCTCTCCTTATGGATGAATTTACATCTCTCCATTGCACCTTATTAACTCTGCTTCCTCCCCGGAGTCGTTGTGACTTCACGTCTCATAGGGTCCATTGGACCTGGAGGTGTCTGATGCTGGTGAGCCGGCCTCCCATTGGCCCTGCTGATGCCCCGCCCCCCTCCTCTCTACCTCCTTCTGTTTCATGGATTCATACATTCATACATTGTCAAATTCATGTAATGTGTTTATGCTCTGTTCATCTGGTCACATGACATCTATTCATCTGTCCATCCGGGGAGAGGGATCCTCCTCTGTTGCTCTCCTGAAGGTTTCTTCCCTTTTTCCCCTGTCAAAGGTTATTTTTGGGGAGTTTTTCCTGATCCGATGTGAGGTCAAAGGTCAGGGATGTCGTATGTGTACAGATTATAAAGCCCTCTGAGGGGAGTTTGTAATTTGTGATATTGGGCTGTACAAAATAAACTGAATTGAAAAAAACTGAATACGACAAACTTATTGTCCATCCACCTACCCAAAACCCACATCAACAAAGAAATGTGAGTCAGGCTCCTTAGTCTTCAACATAAGATTTCTTTTTTTTTTATCTGTATATATATGATTCTTTACATACTAATTCAATTCAATTCAATTCATTTTCTTTTATATAGCCCAATATCACAAAATTACAAACTCCCCTCAGAGGGCTTTACAATCTGTACACATACGACATCCCTGACCTTTGACCTCACATCGGATCAGGAAAAACTCCCCAAAAATAACCTTTGACAGGGAAAAAAGTGAAGAAACCTTCAGGAGAGCAACAGAGGAGGATCCCTCTCCCCGGATGGATAGAAGAATAGATGTCATGTGACCAGATGAACAGAGTTACAGAGTTACATAAACACATTACATGAATATGACAATGTATGAATGGAACTCCAATCCATGAAACAGAAGGAGGTAGAGTGTTGTAGACTATAGTCTACAACACATCTAATCTGGAAGGCCAGACCTTTACGCCTCTTGATCCCACCAGTGAATCTTATAATTTGTTGTTATCATTTTTTTCATTACTTGATGTATCTAACCTCTATAGTTTTTATGATGAAACTCAGGTTAATGACTTATGCGTTTTTCTTCCACGGAATACATTCTCTACTTTTCATATAAATATAGTACCAAAATACAACTCAGTTCATCATGTAAGAGGCAAAAGATCTGGAGGTGCAGTACGTTTTAAATGACAGTCTGGGCTGTTCTCTTGACCTGATAGAAAACTTTAAATCGACTACATACTCCTATTGGGGATTTTTTTCAATATGCTTTACTCTAGTAAATTGTTCCCTCTTATTCATAAAGCAACACGAGTTACAGAAAATGAAATTACTTTGATTGAGAACATCTTAACCAATACTTTGAGTGAAGGAACCAAATCGGGAGTCTTGTATTCTGACTTGTCTGATCATTTACCCATTTTTCAGTCAGTAAAGACTCGTTATAAAATTGGTCAGTAAAGATTCGGTATAAAACATGTAAGTAAAGACTTGTCTTGAATCATATGTCAGTAAAGACTTGTCATAACACGTGACTGTGAAGACTAGTTATAAAACGTGTCAGTAAAGACTTGTCATAACACGTGTCAGTAAAGACTTGTTATAACACGTGACAGTAAAGACTTGTCATAACACGTGTCAGTAAAGACTTGTTATAACACGTGACAGTAAAGACTAGTTATAAAACGTGTCAGTAAAGACTTGTCATAACATGTGTCAGTAAAGACTTGTTATAACACGTGACAGTAAAGACTAGTTATAACACGTGACAGTAAAGACTAGTTATAAAACGTGACAGTAAAGACTTGTTATAAAACGTGTCAGTAAAGACTTGTTATAAAACGTGACAGTAAAGACTAGTTATAAAACGTGTCAGTAAAGACTTGTCATAACACGTGTCAGTAAAGACTTGTTATAACACGTGACAGTAAAGACTAGTTATAACACGTGACAGTAAAGACTAGTTATAACACGTGACAGTAAAGACTAGTTATAAAACGTGACAGTAAAGACTTGTTATAAAACGTGTCAGTAAAGACTTGTTATAAAACGTGACAGTAAAGACTAGTTATAAAACGTGACAGTAAAGACTTGTTATAAAACGTGACAGTAAAGACTTGTTATAAAACGTGTCAGTAAAGACTTGTTATAAAACGTGTCAGTAAAGACTTGTTATAAAACGTGACAGTAAAGACTGGTTATAAAACGTGACAGTAAAGACTGGTTATAAAACGTGACAGTAAAGACTAGTTATAAAATGTGACAGTAAAGACTTGTTATAAAACGTGACAGTAAAGACTAGTTATAACATGTGACAGTAAAGACTTGTTATAACACGTGACAGTAAAGACTAGTTATAACATGTGACAGTAAAGACTAGTTATAAAACGTGACAGTAAAGACTAGTTATAAAACGTGTCAGTAAAGACTGGTTATAAAACGTGACAGTAAAGACTAGTTATAAAACGTGTCAGTAAAGACTTGTTATAAAACATGTCAGTAAAGACTTGTTATAACACGTGTCAGTAAAGACTAGTTATAACATGTGACAGTAAAGTCTAGTTATAAAACGTGACAGTAAAGACTTTTTATAAAACCTGACAGTAAAGACTAGTTATAAAACGTGACAGTAAAGACTTTTTATAAAACGTGACAGTAAAGACTGGTTATAAAACGTGACAGTAAAGACTTGTTATAAAACGTGACAGTAAAGACTTGTTATAAAACGTGACAGTAAAGACTTGTTATAAAACGTGACAGTAAAGACTTGTTATAAAACGTGACAGTAAAGACTAGTTATAAAACGTGACAGTAAAGACTTGTTATAAAACGTGTCAGTAAAGACTTGTTATAAAACGTGACAGTAAAGACTTGTTATAAAACGTGTCAGTAAAGACTTGTTATAAAACGTGTCAGTAAAGACTAGTTATAAAACGTGTCAGTAAAGACTAGTTATAAAACGTGTCAGTAAAGACTTGTTATAAAACGTGACGTAAAGACTTGTTATAAAACGTGTCAGTAAAGACTGGTTATAACACGTGACGTAAAGACTTGTTATAAAACGTGTCAGTAAAGACTGGTTATAACACGTGACGTAAAGACTAGTTATAAAACGTGTCAGTAAAGACTGGTTATAACACGTGACGTAAAGACTAGTTATAAAACGTGTCAGTAAAGACTGGTTATAACACGTGACGTAAAGACTTGTTATAAAACGTGTCAGACTCGTTAAAGTCAGCTGTGAAGCTCAGCAGCTGATCTGAGACTGAGCGTCTGTTTCTGTCAAATCCAATTTATTTTGACTGATTACTCAAAGTGACTTTAACCGCCTCACTGTCACCCGATAGATATATATATATACATACATATATATATATATATATATATATATATATATATAGAGAGAGAGAGAGATTTATATACATGTATACTTTTACATTTTATTCATGATTCATCTCTAAAACTTAAACTTCACGTTCAAACATCAGATCTGAGAACAGCAGGACTGTAATCTGAAAGACACGATCATATCTATAATCAAATCAAATCAAAGTAACAATAACAGCTGGTTTCAGGTCGGTAACCTTTAACAGTCTGTGGTGTCGCGCTTCATTCATATATTTAACCATCATGAGGTCCATTTATGGGATGTTCTGGAGCTTTGACTCAAAAGCTCTTTAAAGCCAACATGAATAAAAAGACATTTACTCCAGTGTTTCTATGAATAAGTTATAAATATATAAATACATTTCAACTGAGGAGTGTGTTTATTTTATCAAATCACTCATTGATCACTAATAGAAATATTCAATAAAGTTACCTCGCTGTGTCCGGGACCAGAAGAAGACCAAAAGAGACTTTATGTGTTCCTTTAGAGATGATCAGGAACCATCTGCTGTCGGGCGAGAGACACCGAGTAAGAGAGGGGGGGAGAGAGAGAGAGAGGGGAGAGAGAGAGAGACAGAGAGAGAGGGGGGGGGAGAGAGAGAGAGAGAGAGAGAGAGAGAGACAGAGAGAGAGAAAGAGAGACAGAGTGAGAGGGGGGGGGGGAGAGAGAGAGAGAGAGAGAGAGAGAGAGAGAGAGAGACAGAGTGAGAGAGAGAGAGAGAGAGAGAAATCCTGAAAGAGAGGCATACAGAGAGACAGACAGAGAAACAGAGAGACAGACAGGCAGGCAGGCAGAGAGACAGACAGACAGACAGAGAGACAGACAGACAGACAGACAGACAGACAGACAGACAGAGAGACAGACAAACAGACAGACAGACAGACAGACAGACAGGCAGGCAGAGAGACAGACAGAGAGGCGTCATGATAATCTGATCAGTTTACAGCAGCTTGACTTCCGTCTGTCAGCCTGAACTCAACATGTTAACAAACGTTGTATTTGTACCTCAACGTCAGTACTTTGATCCAACAGCTTTATTTACAAATCTGTACGGACAAAATGTTACCAAGTGACTCTGAACTGGCTTCACTAATTTACTGCAATGCACATGTTTGAGTGTAGTATTAATACTTTTTCTGTAACAAAGTATATCTTCATTGCAATACTACTACTACTAATAATAATAATAATCCCTTTAATTTATATAGCGCATTTTAAGATACTCAAAGACACTTTAGATGTTACATTATGCACCGTAGACAGCTATGGGGAGAAATTCAGGGTTAAGTGTCTTGCTCAAGGACACATCGACTAGGGCGGAGATTGAACTGCCAACCCCCTGATTGAAAGATAGACATGCTAACCACTGACCCACAGTCGCCCCCCATATTAGTACTTTTGAAGACTATTTTGCAGTGTGGTATGAGTGGTTCTCCCCGTGTCAGCATGGGTTCTCCCTGGGATCTCTCTGGGTTCTATCTAGAATCTCTATGGGTTCTCTAAGTTCTCCATGGGTACTCTCTGAGTTCTCTCTGGGATCTCCCTGGGTTCACCCTGGGTTCTCTTCAGGCGTCTGAGTGGAGTTGGGTTTGTTTCAAAGGAAAGAACATGCTGCCCATCCTCCCACCCCGTCATTTAATGACTAACACATGTGGACCCCCACTGTGTGCTGGAGCAGCAGGAAGGCTCAACACCATAGGAAACACAGGGTTGTTTTCACAATAAAAGCCTGGTGCCATGTTTTCTCTCCTCGTTCACCGATAGATTCTGGATCAGGTACTGAGTGGTTAGACCATTAGATAGTCTATTGGTTAGTTAGACCTTAGCTAGCCTGGTTAACTCCGCGGCACTTCATAGAGAAATGCACGGCGCTGGTTCAAGTACAAGATGTCCTGTCACGCTGGAGTATTCACCGATTACAGAACAACAGAAAGCAAAACTGTCTAAATTGCTACAGAGATTCGGTTATGTGTTCAGCCCGACGGGAATACAGGTAGGTGCACACTCATTAAACCGGCATTATCGGCTGGGGCGCTGACAGGACACGAAACTGCGGCGTGGACTGCAGCGCAGCATCAGCAGGAACTGGCGTGGACTGCGGCGCAGCGTCAGCGGGAACCAGCGTGGACTGCGGCGCAGCGTCAGCGGGAACCAGCGTGGACTGCGGCGCAGCGTCAGCGGGAACCGGCGTGGACTGCGGCGCAGCGTCAGCGGGAACCGGCGTGGACTGCGGCCGAAGCAGGACCATGCTCTCCGGGACATCATGTCGGAGGCGGCAGCTGGAACACTCCACCGATGCAGTCCGGAGGTTTGCGCCCCCCACTCCGGGGCTGGGCCTGCGTGACCTCTGCCCCTGGGGCTACAAGGCCCCCCATAAGCCCAACGGGTCCCGTTAAAGGAGTCTGGTGCCGAGACCCTATGGGGGTTGTAGTTTCCCTTCTGGAGGCTACAAGGGCCCCCATAGGCCAAGCGGGTCCCTTCGAAGGGGTTGTAGTCTGGGTCCATCCTTGGTCGGTTCGTTCTGTTATGTGCAGCTGGTGCAGGTGATTGGACACAGGAGGAAACAATCAGGGACAGGGCAGACAATCACAGGGACAGGAAGTGCAGAGAAACAGAGGACACAAGGACTTCAAAATAAAAATAAAACAGGAAACACGACACAACACTACAGATCCTGACAACTTTGTAGTTTAACTTTATTGAAGAAATTGTACTTGCTTGATTCTTGTTGTTCTGAGTTTGGACTCATGGTTTAATGCACTTATTGTAAGTCGCTTTGGATAAAAGCGTGAGCTAAATGACATGTAATGTAATGACAACTACGTCCAAACTCAACTCGTAGATTTTTGTTTTGAGAGTGCAGGTTTTTGAGAGCGCAGTTTTGAGAGCAAAGGTTTTTGATTTGCAGCAACAAATTATAGTTTCATAAGCAAAACTAACAATTAATTCACTTACAAACAAGAAATTTGCTCTCAAAACCCACTTTTTGTTGCGTAATAAAGACACAAATCGAAAGTTATGTATGTAACTACGGTTCTATGAATCCTTCCTGACCGCCAGAGGCGGTGCTTAGCACTGGATATCTTCCGTCTCACGCACACGCAGGTCGAGTTTTAATAACAACAAAGTCACATGTGACCTCGGGTGACCCCCGGCCAGGTATAAGTTCCGGTGTCATCCCGAGATCAGTCCTACGGAATCTTCTCGCGAAATCACGAAAATTCCGAGTGACCAAAAACTCTGGCGGTCAGGAAGGATGAACCTAAGTTACGTATGTAACTACGGTTCTATGAATCCTGGAGGCGGTGCTTAGCACTGGATGACTTATATCAACAGAGTCACAAGGAAACCCAAGGAGCCTGACTAGTAGAGGAATCTGGACGAAGAACCCCCCCTCCCCAGTGGGTGAGGGATAGCAACGTAGTATCTGGAGAATGTGCTTGGTGATGCCCATGAGGCTGCAGCACATATATCCTCCACTGGCACACCCCTCAGGGTTGCCCATGACGTGGAAACATCCTGATAGACCCCTCACTCCGGATGGCAGAGCACGGCCATTCGCTTTGTATGCACAGGCAATGGCCTCCACTATCCAGTGGGGCAGGCGCTGTTTTGAAAGGGCATAGCCCTTCCTAGGCCCACCATAGCAGATGAAAAGCTGCTCTGACTGTCGTATGCCTGTGGTGGCCCGCACTGCGCACAGGAGCCTTGACCTCTCCTCCCCCAATGGGGGGTCAAATTGTGCAGCCAGACAGGCTGGTTGAGATACGAGCGTGCCAGCACCTTAGGGAGAAAACGCTGCATTAGGCCATAGTGTGACACACAAACCATCCGAGTTTCACCTGAGACAGGAGTCACTCACCGAGAGGGCGTGCAGTTCGCCTACTCGCTTTGCCGAAGTGATGGCAAGGAGAAGAAACGGTCTTTGCCGACAACCATCTCAGCTCTGCCTCTGCCCAGGGGTTCGAAAGGAGGCGAGCATAGGGTGTCCAGTACTAAGGACAGGTCCCATGGAGGAGCCCTTGAGGTGCTCGGGGGATGCAGTCGCTGAACCCCTTTTAAGAAGACCTGTGGCATTGTCGATTTTAACCTGCTGCCATGAGATAGCAGCTACATACACCCTCAGGGTAGAGGGAGACCGGCCCTTATCTAGGAGGGACTCAAGTATAACAGGCACGGGGCACTGCACCGGGTCCTTGTTGTGACCCATGCACCAGTCTGAAAACAGCCTCTATGAAACGGTAAGACCTTCAGGAACTTGTTGAGTCCCCTGAGATAGTACTGAGCGCAGTCCGCCGTCTTTCTTCCCTACGACGGAAGTAGGTTGAGTAGGACCCCCTGGGCTGTGTCAACTTTTGCTGGGTCGGCGATGGTGGTCACCGTGACCCGGCTGAAGGCTGGGGGGCGGCGTCGGAATTGGAGCTTGTAGCCCTGGGTTAGGGTGGAAACCACCCAAGGGTCTGGAGCATGAGCTGCCCAGTAGCTGATATGCTGCTGGGAGAAATAACCAACGGCTGTTGAGCGTGGATTGGCCTCCCAGCAGGGCGCTGAGGCCAGTGGCCGGCTGTTGTGGCGAGCTGGGGATGAAAATGGCCCCAGTGGGCCGACATGGAGACCCCGGGTCTGCGGTGTGCAGGCATGTCCCTGCGAAGACCAGAAAACTGCTGCCTGGTCTGACCAGCTTGCACAGTTCGCTGAAGCGACTGAAGTGCAGCCGAGCCAAACAGCTCCCCGTGCTCGACTGGGACAGCACGGAGGACGCTTCTACAGATCTCCGACAAGGGTGACTGCGACAGCCAAACCTGGCGGTGGGTTTGTACCAGGGTGGACATCAAGCGCCCAAGTTCCCTGGACATGAGCGCCAACTCCTGCAGTGAAGCATCACTGAGGCTGGTGGCTGAAGTGTCGAAATTAGTCTGCTGCAGAGAGGCTGAGAGGGCAAGCATGAGATGAGAGAGAGAGTTGCCAATACGGCCCATGCCCGCTGCCGTGTTGTAAGCCCGGGAAAGCAGGTCCTGTGTGACCCGACACTGGGGTCGAGGACACCTGGCCTCTGAGTCTCCGCAGGGGAAACTATGAGGGACGCAATAGTCGTCTCAATGGCTGGCATGCGCTTAAGGCCATATTTGGCCGCGTCCTGTATGGACGCCAGGGTTCGGCCATCCGTTGTGAGATGGGAGAGAGCACTGGTGTCTCTCCAACATACGTGCAACTCCCTCAAATACTCCTCGGAGGGAGGGACAGAAAAGGTGGCAGGGGTGGGAACGCGCCTGAGGAACGCACTAGAATGTAGGGGTTCCGGCTGCTGTATAACCAGCTGCAGGCGTGCCAGTGCTGCGCGAATGACAGGCCCCATGGAGCTGTCGACTGCCCCCTCTGAAAGGTTAGGGTCTGAGGAATGGGAACCAGGCCCAGAAGCATGGGTGGGCCACTCGTCACTGTAGTCAGTAAAGAGATTGGCGGACGCAGCCACTGAGATAATGTCCTCCTGTGGGAACGGCTCAGCCACGGGTGGATTTGATGCCTCAGTCCTGCCTCAGTCCTGCCTGCAGTCAGCAGATCTACTCTATAAGCCAACCCGCCAGATTTAACTCTTGGGGGTTAAACTCCCCCGGGGCTTCAGAGAGCCGGCGTCTGTAACGGGTCGGTTGGGTTGGATCTGGCTGCCCTGATGGGGGGAGGTCGACCTCACTGCTCAGATGTTCCACCTGGGCCAGTCTAGGTGACTGGGACGCCCTCTTCGCTAGCCTGGTAGCTGTCGGTATTAGCATGGTATCAGTTAGCCTGAGTGGAGACACTATGCTAGCTATACACGGCGGAAATGCTACTGAGGTCAATGCACACGCTATCCGAATCACTCACCGAAAGCCGATCGTGCCGGTGTAGCAATCTGGCCACACCGAGCGGACACGCTCTCGTTAGCGCTCCACTCAGTTAGCAGGAGCGAGAGCGCTCTGTCTACCGTGGAGTCCGCTTCGTGGAAAACAATGTTAGTCGATCGCACCCGTTTGATGCTTCACGGTGTAAAGGTGGCCAACCTGGTGAAGACCGAAGACAGACCTGTGCGTCCTCCGGACCGGCTCGATGGTCCGACGTAAAGAAACGCACCGTCTCCCCCCTAAAAGGGACAGCTTGTCGCATCCTTTGGAGGGAGAAAGACCCGCAACTCCGACCAGTGGTCACAAGGCTACACACGACGAGCGTCAGCATTTTTCTTTGTACAATTCCAGCTTAGCTGATGCTAACATAATAGTTAGACTACGTAGCGAGAAGATGAAAAAGGACTGATCTCGGGATGACACCGGAACTTATACCTGGCCGGGGGTCACACGAGGTCACACGTGACTTTGTTGTTATTAAAACTCGACCTGCGTGTGCGGTCAGGAAGGATGAAATAGAACTACCTTCATAGATGAGCTGCAGCTGCGGGATGAGCTGAGTGGCTTCAGGTGTGACCCGGAGTGCGCCCGGCTCGTCCCCGCCGCCAAGCGCGTAGGTACCGGGTGTCACTGTGCGACCGGGCTGAGGAGGGAGTCCTAACATGTTCTGATCAACAAGAACCCAGAATACATACTACAAACTGTGATACACACACACACACACAGACATAGACACACCTACACACACACACACTCTTCATGTTGTGGATGTTAACTGTGTGTGTGTATATATATGTGTGTGCGTGTATGTGTTTGTCTTGTCCTTCAGACACACACATACTGATGGTCAGCAGAGAGAATGCAGCTTTAACACATGAAGCATAGACTTCTATACAACCAGAGGAGTCGCCCCCTGGTGGTCAGGAGAGAGAATGCAGCTTTAACACATGAAGCATAGACTTCTGTACAACCAGAGGAGTCGCCCCCTGGTGGTCAGGAGAGAGAATGCAGCTTTAACACATGAAGCATAGACTTCTATACAACCAGAGGAGTCGCCCCCTGGTGGTCAGTAGAGAGAATGCAGCTTTAACACATGAAGCATAGACTTCTATACAACCAGAGGAGTCACCCCCTGGTGGTCAGGAGAGAGAATGCAGCTTTATCACATGAAGCATAGACTTCTATACAACTAGAGGAGTCGCCCCTGGTAACACATGATGCATTGGCTTCCCTTTAAAGAACCAGAGTTTGTGTCCTGGTTCTAGCACACACACACAACTTTTGCTCTCTCTCTCTCTCCCCGAGGGTCCACGTGGTTACCATGGTGATGAGAAGCTGCCCGGTAACGATGTGACCCTCCACCCCCTCAACTCTTATCTCAGTGGAAACCCCTCCCCTCTCTCTCAGTAAGATGTGACTCTCATTCGACCGATCACACCGGAGGAAAGACAGAGCAGCACTTGTAGTATCAGTAATCAGTAGTACTCTCAGTAGTACTCTTAGTAGTATCAGTAGTCCTCTCAGTAGTATTATCAGGAGATGCAGTATTTCTTTATTGAACTTCACACGGCGTGTTATGGAGTTTGACTTTGATATTTTCAATCTAACTCATGAAGGAAAACCACGTTCTGGTTTAAGATCTGCTCGTTGTTGTTTCAGATTCAGCTTTTATCTTGGCTTGTAGTCGCCTACTGCAGTTTGAACTGTGATACAAGACTACCTGTCCTGGTCTGGTCTTTTCTGGTCTCTCCTGGTCCATCTTGGTCTCTCCCGGTCTGGTCTGGTCTAAAATCAGACAGGATGTTCTGGAAGACCACTGCCTGGTCGTGGGACGATACAGCAGATAACGATGATGGTGGTTATTTGCTTGCAGCAGACCTCAGGAGGACTTCGGACTCCAGTTCAGATATGGACCTGAACTGCATCCCAACCACAGCTGGACTCAAAGCGCTGACAAACCACAGCCTGGACCCCACAAACCCCACCTGCAGCCATTACGTCTCCACGCCGTGTGTCAACACCAACCGGCGTCAGGCAACCCGAGAGAGCAGCAGCGCCCAGCAACTACCGGTGAGTCCACCACCGCCACACATACAACTTCACAGGTACCTTTACCTTCAGCAATACAAGTGTCGTTAAATAGATCAAGTCGGACTTGGTCTTGAGTTGGGAATTGGGGTAGATTTTCAGTTCAATCCATGCAGGTGTATCTTTGAATCTATGCATGTCATGTGTAGCTACCGAGAGACAGGACCTAAACGCCGTTGAAAAGAAACTTTATTCTTCACTTAACCAGTAGAATTACTTAAATAGAGGAATCACCGATATATAACACACACACACACACACACACACACACACACACACACACACACACACACACACACACACACACACAATCAGGGACAGGGCAGACAATCACAGGGACAGGAAGTGAAGGGAAACAGAGGACACGAGAGACAGGACTTCAAAATAAAATAGGAAACAACTCCAGATCCTGACAATGCAGGTGTATCTTCATTCTTACATCTTCTACATTTTGTGGATATAGTTGATATTATTATTGAAGATGCTGAGATTCGGGGCTCTGAAAATTATGTTACCATTGCAACAGACACATGATGCATTAATTACCATTGCAACAGACACATGATGCATTAGTTACCATTGCAACAGACACAGGATGCATTAGCTAACATTGCAATAGACACATGATGCATTAGTTACCATTGCAACAGACACATGATGCATTTGTTACCATTGCAATAGACACATGATGCATTTGTTACCATTGCAACAGACACATGATGCATTAGCTACCATTGCAATAGACACATGATGCATTTGTTACCATTGCAACAGACACATGATGCATTAGCTACCATTGCAACAGACACATGATGCATTAGCTAACATTGCAATAGACACACAATGCATTAGTTACCATTGCAACAGACACATGATGCATTAGCTACCATTGCAACAGACACATGATGCATTAATTACCATTGCAACAGACACATGATGCATTAGCTACCATTGCAACAGACACAGGATGCATTAGTTATCGCAACAGACACAGGATACATTAATTACCATTGCAACAGACACAGGATGCATTAGCTAACATTGCAACAGACACATGATGCATTAATTACCATTGCAACAGACACAGGATGCATTAGCTAACATTGCAACAGACACATGATGCATTAGTTACCATTGCAACAGACACATGATGCATTAGTTACCATTGCAACAGACACAGGATGCATTAGTTACCATTGCAACAGACACAGGATGCATTAGCTAACATTGCAACAGACACATGATGCATTAATTACCATTGCAACAGACACATGATGCATTAATTACCATTGCAACAGACACAGGATGCATTAGCTAACATTGCAACAGACACATGATGCATTAGTTACCATTGCAACAGACACATGATGCATTAGTTACCATTGCAACAGACACAGGATGCATTAGCTAACATTGCAATAGACACATGATGCATTAATTACCATTGCAACAGACACATGATGCATTAGTTACCATTGCAACAGACACAGGATGCATTAGCTAACATTGCAATAGACACATGATGCATTAGTTACCATTGCAACAGACACATGATGCATTAGTTACCATTGCAACAGACACATGATGCATTAGTTACCATTGCAACAGACACATGATGCATTAGCTAACATTGCAATAGACACATGATGCATTAGTTACCATTGCAATAGACACAGGATACATTAGCTACCATTGCAACAGACACAGGATGCATTAGCTAACATTGCAATAGACACATGATGCATTAGTTACCATTGCAACAGACACATGATGCATTAGTTACCATTGCAACAGACACATGATGCATTAGCTAACATTGCAATAGACACATGATGCATTAGCTAACATTGCAATAGACACATGATGCATTAGTTACCATTGCAATAGACACATGATGCATTAGCTACTATTGCAATAGACACAGGATACATTAGTTACCATTGCAATAGACACATTATGCTTTAGTTACCATTGCAACAGACACATGATGCATTAGCTACCATTGCAATAGACACAGGATACATTAGCTACCATTGCAATAGACACATGATGCATTAGTTACCATTGCAACAGACACATGATGCATTAGTTACCATTGCAACAGACACATGATGCATTAGTTACCATTGCAACAGACACATGATGCATTAGCTAACATTGCAATAGACACATGATGCATTAGCTAACATTGCAATAGACACATGATGCATTAGTTACCATTGCAATAGACACATGATGCATTAGCTACCATTGCAATAGACACAGGATACATTAGTTACCATTGCAATAGACACATTATGCTTTAGTTACCATTGCAACAGACACATGATGCATTAGCTACCATTGCAATAGACACATGATGCATTAGCTACCATTGCAACAGACACATGATGCATTAGTTACCATTGCAACAGACACATGATGCATTAGCTACCATTGCAACAGACACATGATGCATTAGTTACCATTGCAACAGACACATGATGCATTAGCTACCATTGCAACAGACACATGATGCATTAGTTACCATTGCAACAGACACATGATGCATTAGTTACCATTGCAACAGACACATGATGCATTAATTACCATTGCAACAGACACATGATGCATTAGTTACCATTGCAACAGACACATGATGCATTAGCTACCATTGCAACAGACACATGATGCATTAATTACCATTGCAACAGACACATGATGCATTAGTTACCATTGCAACAGACACATGATGCATTAGCTACCATTGCAACAGACACATGATGCATTAGCTACCATTGCAACAGACACATGATGCATTAGCATTATTGTACTTGTGCATAATAATGGAAGTAATGGATTTCTTCTCACGTGTTGTTCAGTAAAGTGTGTGTGGTTCAGTTTAAATTAATCTAATCTCTGTTTGCTGACTGACTGCAGATAGCTGACACGCTGTTAAACCACACAAGGACCACCTTTCGCTCTTTAGAGGGTCAGGACCTGGACCCGGTCTACAGTTCAGGTCTGTGAGGGTCTAGCTGGAGACCGTCAGAGTCCAAAGCAGAAAACATCCTGAATGACAGAATGTCAGCGTTCACACGGGGGAGGGGGAGTGTGTGTGTGTGTCTTTGTGTGTGTTTGCGTGTGTGTGTGTGTGTGTGTGTGTGTGTGTCTGTGTGTGTGTGCGTGCAGTAACTAACAGTCAGAAGAATAGCAGGAAACACACACACACACTCACAAAAATACTGGATGTATCCCTGCGATAAGACACACACTTCCTGAACACTCTGCTCTCCAACATCCAGTTGACTGTTGAGCCCCTCGCAAACTGGTTCACCTGGACCAGCTGGACCCGGGTCAGATCTGGTTCTGTAAAGCTTGATTGGACCCGTATTTTGTCCTTGTTTTTTTAAATCTGGATTTATATTAGTCCAGATTCTTTGTCTCTGAAGTCTGATCCTGGAATAAATCTCTTTCTTCTGTACCAGGGTTAGCTATAGTTTTGGTTCTGTAGACCTGGTTCAGACCTGGGAAGTTTGGGTTAGACCACGATCTGGTTCTATAAATCTGAGCTGGTTTTGTTGAAAACTTAGTATTTCTTTCTGTGAATCTGGACCTGGATTAGACCTGGATCTGTCTTTATTATTCTGGATTTATATCGAACCGGATCGTCTGACCCCTGGATCTAGATCTGGATCTTGGATGGACGGGTGGAGGTTCAGGATTTGAACCATCAACTCGATCAGCTGTCATGCACACAATCCACCGTCTGTGTCGAGTCTGCATCGGACAGAATCTGCCTCAGGTCTGATTCATTGATCACAATGAGTTCTGTTTCATTCAAATATCCAACGTTTAGTTCTGAGTCTGTTTTATAAAAGTTACTCATTTAGAAGTGGAGGGGGGTCGAGGGGGGAGTCCAGTTTCAGAGGGTTTACTACAGGCTTTCCTTCAGGATTTTAGTGGATCTCGGACCCTCTAGGGGATCTGGGGTCATGCACCTAAAGAAAATGTTTTGCCACCAGGTGAGATGCTTTAGCTTCTTTATGAGGTCGCTCGCATCAGCTCAGCTACTGGGGACTAGTAGAGTCCAGTAGAACCCAGTAGAGTCCAGTAGAACTCAGTAGATTATAGAAGAACCCATAAGAGTCAAGAAGAGTCCAGTAGAACCCCGTAGAGTCCAGTAGAGTCCAGTAGAACTCAGTAGATTATAGAAGAACCCATAAGAGTCAAGAAGAGTCCAGAAGAACCCAGTAGAGTCCAGTAGAACTCAGTAGATTATAGAAGAACCCATAAGAGTCAAGAAGAGTCCAGAAGAACCCAGTAGAGTCCAGTAGAACTCAGTAGATTATAGAAGAACCCATAAGAGTCAAGAAGAGTCCAGAAGAACCCAATAGAGTCCAGTAGAACCCAGTAGAGTCCAGAAGAACCCAGTAGATACCTGTAGAGAACATCACAAGTCATGTTGCAACCGGTGTCTCTTCTGATTGGCTGCTCAGTGTGATGTCACTGCAGGCTCTGATTGGCTGTTTGTCATTTCCAATCAAAACCTCCAGAGATGTCAATCAATAATTCACACACAATAAAGACTGTAGTGTGTGTGTGTGTGTGTATCACTGTTTGTGTGTATCAGTATGTGTGTGTATCACTGTTTGTGTGTATCAGTATGTGTGTGTATCACTGTTTGTGTGTATCAGTATGTGTGTGTGTGTGTGTATCACTGTTTGTGTGTATCAGTATGTGTGTGTGAGTGTGTATCACTGTTTGTGTGTATCAGTATGTGTGTGTGTGTGTATCACTGTTTGTGTGTATCAGTATGTGTGTGTGTGTGTATCACTGTTTGTGTGTATCAGTGTGTGTGTGTGTGTGTATCACTGTTTGTGTGTATCAGTATGTGTGTGTATCACTGTTTGTGTGTATCAGTATGTGTGTGTGTGTGTATCACTGTTTGTGTGTATCAGTGTGTGTGTGTGTGTGTATCACTGTTTGTGTGTATCAGTATGTGTGTGTGTGTGTATCACTGTTTGTGTGTATCAGTATGTGTGTGTGAGTGTGTATCACTGTTTGTGTGTATCAGTATGTGTGTGTGTGTGTATCACTGTTTGTGTGTATCAGTGTGTGTGTGTGTGTGTGTGTATCACTGTTTGTGCGTATCAGTGTGTGTGTGTGTATCACTGTTTGTGTGTATCAGTGTGTGTGTATCTGTGTGTGTATCACTGTTTGTGCGTATCAGTGTGTGTGTGTGTGTATCACTGTTTGTGTGTATCAGTGTGTGTGTGTGTGTGTGTGTATCACTGTTTGTGCGTATCAGTGTGTGTGTGAGTGTGTATCACTGTTTGTGCATATCAGTGTGTGTGTGTGTATCACTGTTTGTGTGTATCAGTGTGTGTGCGTGAGTGTGTATCACTGTTTGTGTGTATCAGTGTGTGTGTGTGTATCACTGTTTGTGTGTATCAGTGTGTGCGTGAGTGTGTATCACTGTTTGTGTGTATCAGTATGTGTGTGTGTGTGTGTGTGTCACTGTTTGTGTGTATCAGTATGTGTGTGTGTGTGTATCACTGTTTGTGTGTATCAGTATGTGTGTGTGTGTGTGTATCACTGTTTGTGTGTATCAGTATGTGTGTGTGTGTGTGTATCACTGTTTTTGTGTATCAGTGTGTGTGTGAGTGTGTATCACTGTTTGTGTGTATCAGTGTGTGTGCGTGAGTGTGTATCACTGTTTGTGTGTATCAGTGTGTGTGCGTGAGTGTGTATCACTGTTTGTGTGTATCAGTGTGTGTGCGTGAGTGTGTATCACTGTTTGTGTGTATCAGTGTGTGCGTGAGTGTGTATCACTATTTGTGAGTATCAGTGTGTGTGTGAGTGTGTATCTGTGTGTGTATCACTGTTTGTGTGTATCACTGTTTGTGTGTATCACTGTGTGTGTGTATCAGTGTGTGTGTGTATCTGTGTGTGTATCACTGTCAGTGTGTATCAGTGTGAGAGTGTGAGTGTGTATCACTGTATGTGTGTATCAGTGTGTGTGTGAGTGTGTATCACTGTGTGTGTGTATCAGTGTGTATCTGTGTGTGTATCACTGTTTGTGTGTATCACTGTTTGTGTGTATCAGTGTGTGTGTGTGAGTGTGTATCACTGTTTGTGTGTATCAGTGTGTGTGTGTATCAGTGTGTGTGTGTATCAGTGTATGTGTGTATCAGTGTGTGTGTGTATCAGTGTGTGTGTGAGTGTGTATCACTGTTTGTGTGTATCAGTGTGTGTGTGAGTGTGTATCACTGTTTGTGTGTATCAGAGTGTGTGTGTATCAGTGTGTGCGTGAGTGTGTATCACTGTTTGTGTGTATCACTGTGTGTGTGTATCAGTGTGTGTGTGTGAGTGTGTATCACTGTTTGTGTGTATCAGTGTGTATCTGTGTGTGTATCAGTGTGTGTGTGTATCAGTGTGTGTGTGTATCACTGTTTGTGTGTATCACTGTTTGTGTGTATCAGTGTGTGTGTGTATCACTGTTTGTGTGTATCAGTGTGTGTGTGAGTGTGTATCACTGTTTGTGTGTATCAGTGTGTATCTGTGTGTGTATCAGTGTGTGTGTGTATCAGTGTGTGTGTGTATCACTGTTTGTGTGTATCACTGTTTGTGTGTATCAGTGTGTGTGTGTGTATCAGTGTGTGTGTGTGTGTGTCAGTGTGTGTGTGTATCACTGTTTGTGTGTATCACTGTTTGTGTGTATCAGTGTGTGTATCAGTGTGTGTGTATCTGTGTGTGTATCACTGTCAGTGTGTATCACTGTTTGTGTGTATCAGTGTGTGTGTGTATCACTGTTTGTGTGTATCAGTGTGTGTATCACTGTCAGTGTGTATCACTGTTTGTGTGTATCAGTGTGTATCTGTGTGTGTATCACTGTTTGTGTGTATCACTGTCAGTGTGTATCACTGTGTGTGTGTATCAGTGTGTATCTGTGTGTGTATCACTGTCAGTGTGTATCAGTGTGTGTGTGTATCAGTGTGTATCTGTGTGTGTGTGTATCAGTGTGTGTGTATCAGTGTGTGTGTGTATCAGTGTGTGTGTGTATCAGTGTGTGTGTGTATCACTGTCAGTGTGTATCAGTGTGTGTATCAGTGTGTGTGTATCAGTATGTGTGTGTATCAGTGTGTGTGTATCAGTGTGTGTGTGTATCAGTGTGTGTGTATCAGTGTGTGTGTGTATCAGTGTGTGTGTATCAGTGTGTGTGTGTATCAGTGTGTGTGTGTATCAGTGTGTGTGTATCACTGTCAGTGTGTATCAGTGTGTGTATCAGTGTGTGTGTGTATCAGTGTGTGTGTATGTGTGTGTGTGTATCAGTGTGTGTGTGTGTGTATCAGTGTGTGTGTGTATCAGTGTGTGTGTGTATCAGTGTGTGTGTGTATCAGTGTGTGTGTATCAGTGTGTGTGTATCAGTGTGTGTGTATCAGTGTGTGTGTGTATCAGTGTGTGTGTATCAGTGTGTGTGTGTATCAGTGTGTGTGTGTATCAGTGTGTGTGTATCAGTGTGTGTGTGTATCAGTGTGTGTGTATCAGTGTGTGTGTGTATCAGTGTGTGTGTATCAGTGTGTGTGTGTATCAGTGTGTGTGTATCAGTGTGTGTGTGTATCAGTGTGTGTGTGTGTATCAGTGTGTGTGTGTATCAGTGTGTGTGTATCAGTGTGTGTGTGTATCAGTGTGTGTGTGTGTATCAGTGTGTGTGTGTATCAGTGTGTGTGTATCAGTGTGTGTGTATCAGTGTGTGTGTATCAGTGTGTGTGTGTATCAGTGTGTGTGTGTATCAGTGTGTGTGTATCACTGTGTGTGTGTATCAGTGTGTGTGTGTGTATCAGTGTGTGTGTATCACTGTGTGTGTGTATCAGTGTGTGTGTGTATCAGTGTGTGTGTATCAGTGTGTGTGTGTGTATCAGTGTGTGTGTGTGTATCAGTGTGTGTGTGTATCAGTGTGTGTGTATCAGTGTGTGTGTATCAGTGTGTGTGTATCAGTGTGTGTGTGTATCAGTGTGTGTGTGTATCAGTGTGTGTGTATCACTGTGTGTGTGTATCAGTGTGTGTGTGTATCAGTGTGTGTGTGTTTGAACAGGCTACACAAACACTCTGCTACGACAAACTTGAAGTGTGTGTTTGTCCTCCCTGAGTTCTGCCTTCAGGCCTTTCTCAGGCTGCAGCTATGGAATGCCAAATAATAATATATAATGATAATAAGAATAATAAGAATATATTATCATGATATATTATGTTTAATTACTATAATCATATTATATAATAATAATTATAATAACAACAATATGTAATCCTTATCAATGATCTTTTGGACCTCATGACATCATGTGACCAAACAGGAAGTGTGATGTTCTTGAGCCCTCGTTGTTGACTAAAGGAGAGGAACAACATCAGAGCGTTTCTCTTTCAACTGATCAAAGACCCAAAGCAGAAAACTGAGGACCAGAAATGGGACCAGGAATCTGATCCAGGACCAGAAGGTCGAAGGTGTGTTTCACTTCCATCATTGTGTTTAAATACCAACTGTCTCGGAGGACATGTGAACCGAACCGAACATGCAGAGAAACACAAACAACGAGAGTCTCACTCCGCTTTAAAGACCTCCTCCCTGCTGCTCCTCCTCAGACCCTCCAGGAGTTTAATATCAGCCTGCCAGTTGGAACTCAGGGACATTTAACTTCCTTTGTGGAGAAAACTCTCAGGAGGACGCAACCTTTCCTGCTAGTCATGGTAACAGAGGCCCCCCCCCCCCACCCTGGAGAGTATGAACATCACTCATCCTCTGGAGAGCAGGAAGATCACTCATCCTCTGGAGAGCAGGAAGATCACTCATCCTCTGGAGAGCAGGAACATCACTCATCCTCTGGAGAGCAGGAAGATCACTCATCCTCTGGAGAGCAGGAACTTCATTCATCCTCTTGTCACTCATCCTCTGGAGAGTATGAACATCAATCATCCTCTGGAGAGCAAGAACATCACTCATCCTCTGGAGAGCAGGAACTTCATTCATCCTCTTGTCACTCATCCTCTGGAGAGCAGGAACATCACTCATCCTCTGGAGAGTATGAACATCACTCATCCTCTGGAGAGCAGGAAGATCACTCATCCTCTGGAGAGCAGGAAGATCACTCATCCTCTGGAGAGTATGAACATCACTCATCCTCTGGAGAGCAGGAAGATCACTCATCCTCTGGAGAGCAGGAAGATCACTCATCCTCTGTAGAGTATGAACATCACTCATCCTCTGGAGAGTATGAACATCACTCATCCTCTGGAGAGCAGGAAGATCACTCATCCTCTGGAGAGCAGGAACTTCATTCATCCTCTGGAGAGCAAGAACTTCACTCATCCTCTGGAGAGCAAGAACATCACTCATCCTCTGGAGAGTATGAACATCACTCATCCTCTGGAGAGCAGGAACATCACTCATCCTCTGGAGAGCAGGAACTTCATTCATCCTCTTGTCACTCATCCTTTGGAGAGTATGAACATCAATCATCCTCTGGAGAGCAAGAACATCACTCATCCTCTGGAGAGCAGGAACTTCATTCATCCTCTTGTCACTCATCCTCTGGAGAGCAGGAACATCACTCATCCTCTGGAGAGTATGAACATCACTCATCCTCTGGAGAGCAGGAAGATCACTCATCCTCTGGAGAGCAGGAAGATCACTCATCCTCAGGAGAGCAGGAACTTCATTCATCCTCTGGAGAGCAAGAACGTCACTCATCCTCTGGAGAGCAAGAACATCACTCATCCTCTGGAGAGTATGAACATCACTCATCCTCTGGAGAGCAGGAACATCACTCATCCTCTGGAGACCAAGAACATCATTCATCCTCTGGAGAGCAGGAAGATCACTCATCCTCTGGAGAGCAGGAAGATCACTCATCCTCTGGAGAGCAAGAACTTCACTCATCCTCTGGAGAGCAGGAAGATCACTCATCCTCTGGAGAGAAAGAACTTCACTCATCCTCTGGAGAGCAAGAACATCACTCATCCTCTGGAGAGTATGAACATCACTCATCCTCTGGAGAGCAGAAACGTCACTCATTCTCTGGCGAGTATGAACATCACTCATCCTCTGGAGAGCAGGAACATCACTCATCCTCTGGAGAGCAAGAACTTCACTCATCCTCTGGAGAGCAGGAAGATCACTCATCCTCTGGAGAGTATGAACTTCACTCATCCTCTGGAGAGCAAGAACATCACTCATCCTCTGGAGAGCAGAAACGTCACTCGTCCTCTGGAAAGTATGAACATCACTCATCCTCTGGAGAGCAGGAACATCACTCATCCTCTGGAGAGTATGAACATCACTCATCCTCTGGAGAGCAGGAACATCACTCATCCTCTGGAGAGCAGAAACGTCACTCATCCTCGTCACTCATCCTCTGGAGAGTATGAACTTCACTCATCCTCTGGAGAGTATGAACTTCACTCATCCTCTGGAGAGCAGGAACATCACTCATCCTCTGGAGAGCAAGAACATCACTCATCCTCTGGAGAGCAGGAAGATCACTCATCCTCTTGAGAGTATGAACATCACTCATCCTCTGGAGAGCAAGAACATCACTCATCCTCTGGAGAGCAGGAACTTCATTCATCCTCTTGTCACTCATCCTCTGGAGAGCAGGAACATCACTCATCCTCTGGAGAGCAAGAACATCACTCATCCTCTGGAGAGCAGGAACATCACTCATCCTCTGGAGACCAAGAACATCATTCATCCTCTGGAGAGCAGGAACATCACTCATCCTCTGGAAAGCAGGAACATCACTCATCCTCTGGAGAGTCTGAACTTCACTCATCCTCTGGAGAGCAAGAACATCACTCATCCTCTGGAGAGCAGGAACATCACTCATCCTCTGGAGAGCAGGAACATCACTCATCCTCTGGAGAGCAAGAACATCACTCATCCTCTGGAGAGCAGAAACGTCACTCATCCTCTGGAGAGTATGAACATCACTCATCCTCTGGAGAGCAGGAACATCACTCATCCTCTGGAGAGCAGGAACATCACTCATCCTCTGGAGAGTATGAACATCACTCATCCTCTGGAGAGCAGGAACATCACTCATCCTCTGGAGAGCAGAAACATCACTCATCCTCGTCACTCATCCTCTGGAGAGTATGAACTTCACTCATCCTCTGGAGAGCAGGAACATCACTCATCCTCTGGAGAGCAAGAACATCACTCATCCTCTGGAGAGCAGGAAGATCACTCATCCTCTTGAGGGTATTAACATCACTCATCCTCTGGAGAGCAAGAACATCACTCATCCTCTAGAGAGCAGGAACATCACTCATCCTCTGGAGAGCAGAAACGTCACTCATCCTCGTCACTCATCCTCTGGAGAGCAAGAACATCACTCATCCTCTGGAGAGCAGGAACATCACTCATCCTCTGGAGAGTATGAACATCACTCATCATCTGGAGAGCAGAAACGCCACTCATCCTCTGGAGAGTATGAACTTCACTCATCCTCTGGAGAGCAGGAACATCACTCATCCTCTGGAGAGCAAGAACATCACTCATCCTCTGGAGAGCAGGAACATCACTCATCCTCTGGAGACCAAGAACATCACTCATCCTCTGGAGAGCAGGAACATCACTCATCCTCTGGAGACCAAGAACATCATTCATCCTCTGGAGAGCAGGAACATCACTCATCCTCTGGAGAGCAGGAACATCACTCATCCTCTGGAGAGTCTGAACTTCACTCATCCTCTGGAGACCAAGAACATCATTCATCCTCTGGAGAGCAGGAACATCACTCATCCTCTGGAGAGCAGGAACATCACTCATCCTCTGGAGAGCAGGAACATCACTCATCCTCTGGAGAGTATGAACTTCACTCATCCTCTGGAGAGCAAGAACATCACTCATCCTCTGGAGAGCAGGAACATCACTCATCCTCTGGAGAGCAGAAACGTCACTCATCCTCGTCACTCATCCTCTGGAGAGTATGAACTTCACTCATCCTCTGGAGAGTATGAACTTCACTCATCCTCTGGAGAGCAGGAACATCATTCATCCTCTGGAGAGCAGGAACATCACTCATCCTCTGGAGAGCAGGAACATCATTCATCCTCTGGAGAGCAGGAACATCACTCATCCTCTGGAGAGTATGAACTTCACTCATCCTCTGGAGAGCAAGAACATCACTCATCCTCTGGAGAGCAGGAACATCATTCATCCTCTGGAGAGCAGGAACATCACTCATCCTCTGGAGAGTATGAACTTCACTCATCCTCTGGAGAGCAAGAACATCACTCATCCTCTGGAGAGTATGAACTTCACTCATCCTCTGGAGAGCAAGAACATCACTCATCCTCTGGAGAGTATGAACATCATTCATCCTCTGGAGAGTATGAACTTCACTTATCCTCTGGAGAGTATGAACTTCACTCATCCTCTGGAGAGCAGGAAGATCACTCATCCTCTGGAGAGCAGGAACATCACTCATCCTCTGGAGAGTATGAACTTCACTCATCCTCTGGAGAGCAGGAACATCACTCATCCTCTGGAGAGTATGAACTTCACTCATCCTCTGGAGAGCAAGAACATCACTCATCCTCTGGAGAGTATGAACATCACTCATCCTCTGGAGAGCAGAAAGATCACTCATCCTCTGGAGAGCAAGAACATCACTCATCCTCTGGAGAGCAGGAACATCACTCATCCTCTGGAGAGTATGAACTTCACTCATCCTCTGGAGAGTATGAACATCACTCATCCTCTGGAGAGCAGGAAGATCACTCATCCTCTGGAGAGCAGGAACGTCATGAACGTCACTGATGATGTCAACAGTAGTCAAGCCAAACGTTCTGGTTGATGGTGTTCACCACGAGTCAGCAGCTCCATCGATGGCTGTAGAACTGGAGCTTAAGCGGTCGTTCAGGAAGGAGGAATTACTCACAGTGATGACGCTAGCAGCTGATCTGTGGGGTGTCCACTTTGAAGCGACCAATTAGATGCGGCACTGTGTCTCTTAGCCAATCAGATCATTGCCGTCAAACTCTAAAGGAGTTCTCTGCTCTGCTGTCAGTTGTCGTTTCAGCTGGAACCTGAAGACGAGCCTCCTCCAGCCCAGGGACCTCCAGGCAGCAACTCTCTACCACCACCAGCGTCTCCAGGGGGACCAGAACTCACTGCAGTGAGCCGAGTTCTGGTCCGACACTAAAACACTACTCACGATTCTATTTGTTATACCCACGTAATAAAGAATATTGTTGAATTTGGAATAAGGCTCTCCTGATTGAAATATGTACGTGTGGATGTATGTACAAGTACATGTACATGAACAAGTACATGTACATGATCTTGTACATGTACACGTAGCTCACAGTTTGTACTCTCTGTGTTTTCTCCAGGTGAGTGTTGCTCGAGGAAAAGATGGTTTTGGATTCACTATCTTCTCAGACTGTCCAGTTAAAGTACAAGCTGTCGACCCCGGTGAGAAACTCACACTGTGAATTTAAACATTATAAATACTATACACATTATACACATTATGACCAATATCATCATTATCAACACTGTAAACAATGTAAACACTATATTCAATTCAATTCAATTCAGTTTATTTTGTATAGCCCAATATCACAAATTACAAATTAGCCTCAGAGGGCTTTACAATCTGTACACATACGACATCCCTGACCTTTGACCTCACATCGGATCAGGAAAAACTCCCCAAAAATAACCTTTGACAGGGAAAAAAGGGAAGAACCCTTCAGGAGAGCAACAGAGGAGGATCCCTCTCCCCGGATGGACAGATGAATAGATGTCATGTGACCAGATGAACAGAGTTACAGAGTTACATAAACACATTACATGAATATGACAATGTATGAATGGAACTCCAATCCATGAAACAGAAGGAGGTAGAGAGGAGGGGGGGCGGGGCATCAGCAGGGCCAATGGGAGGCCGGCTCACCAGCATCAGACACCTCCAGGTCCAATGGACCCTATGAGACGTGAAGTCACAACGACTCCGGGGAGGAAGCAGAGTTAATAAGGTGCAATGGAGAGATGTAAATTCATCCATAAGGAGAGAGAGAAGAGGAGATAGGTGCTCAGTGTATCCTAAAACATCCCCCAGCAGCCTATAAGCCTATAGCAGCATATCAAGGGGCTGGACCAGGGCAAACCTGATTCAGCCCTAACTATAAGGGCTATTAAAGAGGAAAGTCTTAAGTCTATTCTTGAATGAGGTGACTGTGTCTGCCTCCAGGACTGAAAGTGGAAGCTGGTTCCATAAAAGAGGAGCTTGATAACTGAAGGCTCTGGCTCCCATCCTACTTTTTAGGACTCTAGGAACCACAAGTAGCCCCGCATTTAGTGAGCAGCTCTCTAGTGGGGCAATATGGTACTACAAGCTCCTTAAGATATGATGGTGCATCACCAATCAAGGCTTTGTAGGTGAGGAGAAGAATTTTAAATGTGATTCTTGATTTTACAGGGAGCCAGTGCAGAGCAGCTAATACAGGAGTCATGTGATCTCTTTTCTTAGTTTTTGTGAGTACACAAGCTGCAGCATTCTGGATCAACTGGAGGGACTTAAGAGACTTATTAGGGCAGCCTGATAATAAGGAGTTACAGTAATCTAGTCTGGAAGTAACAAACTTTGTTGCAGGTCATCCATGTTTTTATGTCTTTAAGACATTCTTGAATTTTAGCGAGCTGGTTGGTCTCCTCTGATTTGATCGATAGATATAATTGAGTATCATCTGCATAGCAATGAAAGTTTATGGAGTGTTTCCTGATAATGTTGCCCAAAGGAAGCATATGTAAGGTAAATAAAATTGGTCCAAGCACAGAACCTTGTGGAACTCCGTGATTAACGTTGGTGGTCATTGAGGCTTCATCGTTTACAAATACAAATTGAGATCGATCTGATAAATATGATTTAAACCAACTTAGTGCGGTCTAATAATACCAGTATAGAGATGAGTCCTTTATCAGCACTAAGGTCTAACAAGACCAGTACAGAGATGAGTCCTTTATCAGCACTAAGGTCTAACAATACCAGTACAGAGATGAGTCCTTTATCAGCACTAAGGTCTAACAAGACCAGTACAGAGATGAGTCCTTTATCAACACTAAGGTCTAACAAGACCAGTACAGAGATGAGTCCTTTATCAGCACTAAGGTCTAATAATACCAGTACGGAGATGAGTCCTTTATCAGCACTAAGGTCTAACAAGACCAGTACAGAGATGAGTCCTTTATCAACACTAAGGTCTAACAAGACCAGTACAGAGATGAGTCCTTTATCAGCACTAAGGTCTAATAATACCAGTACGGAGATGAGTCCTTTATCAGCACTAAGGTCTAACAAGACCAGTACAGAGATGAGTCCTTTATCAGCACTAAGGTCTAACAAGACCAGTACAGAGATGAGTCCTTTATCAACACTAAGTTCTAACAAGACCAGTACAGAGATGAGTCCTTTATCAGCACTAAGGTCTAATAATACCAGTACGGAGATGAGTCCTTTATCAGCACTAAGGTCTAACAAGACCAGTACAGAGATGAGTCCTTTATCAGCACTAAGGTCTAATAATACCAGTACGGAGATGAGTCCTTTATCAGCACTAAGGTCTAACAAGACCAGTACAGAGATGAGTCCTTTATCAGCACTAAGGTCTAACAAGACCAGTACAGAGATGAGTCCTTTATCAACACTAAGGTCTAACAAGACCAGTACAGAGATGAGTCCTTTATCAGCACTAAGGTCTAATAATACCAGTACGGAGATGAGTCCTTTATCAGCACTAAGGTCTAACAAGACCAGTACAGAGATGAGTCCTTTATCAGCACTAAGGTCTAACAAGACCAGTACGGAGATGAGTCCTTTATCTGATGCATTAGGAGGTCTGTCTCTGTGCTGTTTTCTAAATCCTGACTGAAACTCCTCAAATAAATTATTCTGATGTAGAAAGTCACACAACTGATTTGCGACTACTTTCTCAAGGATCTTAGAGAGGAAGGGAAGGTTAGAGATTGGTCTGTAGTTAGCCAACACCTCTGGATTAAGAGTGGTCTTCTTCAGGAGAGGTTTAATTACAGCTACTTTGAAGGAATGTGGTACATGGCCTGTTAGCAAAGACACATTAACAATATCCAACAGAGAGGTGCCAATTAAAGGCAACACGTCTTTAAGCAGCCTCGTTGGGATGGGGTCTAAGAGACAGGTAGACGGTTTAGAAGTAGAAACCATTGAGGACAATTGGTCTAGGTTAATGGGAGAAAAGCTATCCAAATATACACCAGGGCATACAGACATTTCCACAGCTCCACAGAGCTACTATTACTACTACTACTACTACTGAGGTCTATAGGAATACACGGCTCCACAGAGCTGTGACTCTCTGTCAGCCTGGCTACAGTGCTAAAGAGAACCCTGGGGTTGTTCTTATTTTTCTTTATTACTGATGAGTAATAGGCTGCTCTGGCATTACGGAGAGCCTTTTTATATGTTTTAAGACTATCTCTCCAAACTAAGCGTGATTCTTCCAGATTGGTGGAACGCCATATGCTTTAAAGCTTTGGTGAAGTTTGCTTTAGGTCGCTGGTCTGAGGGTTATACCAGGGAGCAAACCTCCTTTGCCTCACTGTCTTTTTCTTCAGTGGGGCTATCGAGTCTAGTGTCATTCTCAGTGAGCCTGTAGCACTATCGACAAGATGATCAATCTGGGACGGACTAAAGTTATCACAGGAGTCCTCCGTCACATTGAGACGTGGTATTGAATCAAATGCAGAAGAATCACTTCTTTAAATTTAGCTACAGCACTGTATACGAACACTATATAAATACTATAAACTATATGAACACTATATAAACACTATAAACTATATGAACATTATATAAATACCATAAACACTATATGAACACTATATAAACACTATAAACTATATGAACATTATATAAATACTATAAACACTATATGAACACTATATAAATACCATAAACACTATATGAACACAATAAAACTATATGAACACAATATGAAAACCATATCAATACTATTGGAACACTATACATACACTATATAAACACTATTAACTCAATACAAACACTATGAACACAATATGAAAACCATATCTATACTACATACACTATATGTCGGTGAGAGGAGTTTAACAGGCTGTCTGTGTTCGTAGGAGGTCCGGCTCATCGGTCTGGTCTCCGTCAGGGAGACTCCGTCCTGCAGCTGAACGGACTTCCTGTAGAAACCTGGAAGTGTGTGGACGTTGCTAACGCCATCAGGTAAGCCCACCCCATCAGAGTTTGATGAACTACCTATTACCTGTTTCATTTTATCTTTAGTTTAATTAATTAATCTGATCTCAGATTAAACAGATGCTCTTCGGCTTTGTCACAAAGTTTACATTTAAAACAAATTAAAAGAAGGAAATATGTATATATGTTTTTTTCATTTTGGTTTGAAACTCTAATTTAAATAAAAAAATGTGGTTTTATTGTTGACTTTAATATGCTTGATATCTATTTTTCATATCAACATTAATAATGTGTATGTCTGTGTTCAGGGGCTGTTCCTCTCAGATCGTGTTAGTGGTGTGGAGAGGTTTACCTGAGCTCAGGTCAGGATGTGAATCTTGGCTCCACCCACCAACACACAACAAGGTGAGTCTCTAAACAAACAGTCCCACAACTGCTGCTCACAACAGGAAGTGACTGTCTCCTCGTTGCCTCCTAGACAACAGGCAGGAAGTTGCTGCCTCACCCCACCTACAGCAAACATGGCCGTAGATGGGGTCAGGGGTCAGGGGTCCGGTCTAGTTTGGGGGCTCTGCGTTCTCAGTGGAGGAAGGAGGACAATGAGAAGGAGGAGGACCAAGAGGAAAATCAGGAGGTGACAGAGTACTCATCTCACACCACCACGCTCAAGGGCACCCGCGTAACATCATCACATGGAGACAATTACATCATCCTGTCACCTGTAAATCCAGTAGGACAGGTGAGTCCTCATCACAGACAGAACCCCCTTCGGATCCATCTCAGTCTTACTCAATATCTCACTGAAACCTTCCATCTGACCCAAAACGACAGTTGGAACATTTATCCAGACCTATTACATTACTGACAGAACCCAACATACAACCTTTCACCTTGAAAGATGATGGAGAACCTTTCAGCTGACGTAGAACAAACCATAGAACATTTCTCCAGACCTATAACATTACTGATGGTGTTTCTCCAGAACCCACCATACAACCTTTCATCTTTCAGCTGACGTAGAACAAACCATAGAACATTTCTCCAGACCTATTACATTACTGACAGAACCCAACATACAACCTTTCACCTTGAAAGATGATGGAGAACCTTTCAGCTGACGTAGAACAAACCATAGAACATTTCTCCAGACCTATTACATTACTGACAGAACCCAACATACAACCTTTCACCTTGAAAGATGATGGAGAACCTTTCAGCTGACGTAGAACAAACCATAGAACATTTCTCCAGACCTATTACATTACTGACAGAACCCAACATACAACCTTTCACCTTGAAAGATGATGGAGAACCTTTCAGCTGACGTAGAACAAACCATAGAACATTTCTCCAGACCTATTACATTACTGACAGAACCCAACATACAACCTTTCACCTTGAAAGATGATGGAGAACCTTTCAGCTGACGTAGAACAAACCATAGAACATTTCTCCAGACCTATAACACTACTGATGGTGTTTCTCCAGAACCCAACATACAACCTTTTACCTTCAAAGATGATGGAGAACCTTTCATCTGACGAAAAATAAACCATAGAACATTTCTCCAGACCTATAACATTACTAATGGTGTTTCTCCAGACCCCACCATACAACCTTTCACATTCAAAGATGATGGAGAACCTTTCAGCTGACGTAGAACAAACCATAGAACATTTCTCCAGACCTATAACATTACTGATGGTGTTTCTCCAGACCCCACCATACAACCTTTCACCTTCAAAGATGATGGAGAACCTTTCAGCATAGCATTCAGCTGGCTGATACTCTTTATCCTGCACTAGAGCATTCATGAGAACCCTGAAGCTTACGTAGAACTTCCCCAGCAGACAGTCAGTCCGATAGAACGTCATCATGATGTTGTTTGTTCTGTACAACACAGAATTATAATTATTTTACAGTATTAATAATAGTTTCTGTCCCTGTGTTTTAGCTGCTGCAGCCGGTTTATCATGACAGCAATGGAGTGATTGGTAACACCACCCTGAATATTCATTAATCATGCTGAGCATTGATTAATACATTGATTAAAAACTGATATTACCTGTGTTGTTGATCACCAGGGCGTCTGTACCAGACTCACTCCAGCAGAGGTCAGAACCTCTTCCACGACCCTCGACCCGGGTCATCAGGGCGACTTCTCAGCGGCTACACCTCCACCCTGCCCCCACCCCTCTCGACCTCCTCTTCATCAGCCCCTCCCGGTGACTACGGCAACTACCAGAACTGCACCATCGTCCAATCACATCTGCCCTGCTCTGCCTATGGAACCTACGTTACCCTGGCACCCAAAACCCTCATCTTCCCCATCTTTGTCCAGGTCAGAACCTAAAACATAAAGCATAACTCAGCCCCATTTTCTCTTTCAGGGTTAAAACCTAGACCCTAAACAGGAACCCAGAACCAATCAAAGTCCAGAGTATACTCTAGAACCATTATCCTTAATCAGAAATATTAGAATATTAAACATTAATATAACAGTGGACCAGGGCTATCCGGCCTCTGTACGACTGCAGTAGGAGCTGTGTTCGTATTCTCGGCATTAAGCCAGACACGTTCCCGGTGGGTGTTGGCCTCCGCCAGGGCTGCCCAGGGCTGCCCTTTACCACTGGTCCTGTTCATGATTTTCACAGACAGGATATCCAGGCGCAGCCGGGGGGTGGAAAGTGTCAGATTTGAGGGTCTCGGGATCACCTCTCTGCTGTTGATGATGTGGTCCTGTTGGCCTCCTCGGACAGTGACCTCCAGCATTCACTGGCGCGGAGATAAGAGTTAGCAACTTCTAATCTGAGGCAATGGTGCTCTACAGAAAACCAGTGGATAGCTCCAACCAGGAGGGGATGGAGTTCCTGCCCCAAGCGAAGGAGGTCAAGTATCTTGGGGTCTTGTTCACGAGTGAGAGTGAGATGGAGCGGGAGATCGACAGGCGGATCGGTGTGGCTGCAGCAGTAAAACAGGACCGGAGATGATTCCTCTGTAGGCAGGCCGGGCTCAGTCTTAGAGATAGGGTAAGGAGATGAGTTTCCTCTGTAGGACTCAGTCTTAGAGATAGGGTAAGGAGATGAGTTTCCTCTGTAGGGCTCAGCCTTAGAGATAGGGTAAGGAGATGAGTTTCCTCCTTAGGACTCAGCCTTAGAGATAGGGTAAGGAGATGAGTTTCCTCTGTAGGACTCAGCCTTAGAGATAGGGTAAGGAGATGAGTTTCCTCTGTAGGACTCAGCCTTAGAGATAGGGTAAGGAGATGGGTTTCCTCCTTAGGGCTCAGTCTTAGAGATAGAGTAAGGAGATGAGTTTCCTCTGTAGGACTCAGCCTTAGAGATAGGGTAAGGAGATGAGTTTCCTCTGTAGGACTCAGCCTTAGAGATAGGGTAAGGAGATGAGTTTCCTCTGTAGGGCTCAGCCTTAGAGTTAGGGTAAGGAGATGAGTTTCCTCCTTAGGGCTCAGCCTTAGAGATAGGGTAAGGAGATGAGTTTCCTCCTTAGGGCTCAGCCTTAGAGATAGGATAAGGAGATGAGTTTCCTCCTTAGGGCTCAGCCTTAGAGATAGGGTAAGGAGATGAGTTTCCTCCTTAGGGCTCAGCCTTAGAGATAGGGTAAGGAGATGAGTTTCCTCTGTAGGGCTCAGCCTTAGAGATAAGGTAAGGAGATGAGTTTCCTCCTTAGGACTCAGTCTTAGAGATAGGGTAAGGAGATGAGTTTCCTCCTTAGGGCTCAGCCTTAAAGATAGGGTAAGGAGATGAGTTTCCTCTGTAGGGCTCAGCCTTAGAGATAGGGTAAGGAGATGAGTTTCCTCCTTAGGGCTCAGCCTTAGAGATAGGGTAAGGAGATGAGTTTCCTCCTTAGGGCTCAGCCTTAGAGATAGGGTAAGGAGATGAGTTTCCTCCTTAGGACTCAGCCTTAGAGATAGGGTAAGGAGATGAGTTTCCTCCTTAGGACTCAGCCTTAGAGATAGGGTAAGGAGATGAGTTTCCTCCTTAGGACTCAGCCTTAGAGATAGGGTAAGGAGATGAGTTTCCTCCTTAGGGCTCAGCCTTAGAGATAGGGTAAGGAGATGAGTTTCCTCCTTAGGACTCAGCCTTAGAGATAGGGTAAGGAGATGAGTTTCCTCCTTAGGGCTCAGCCTTAGAGATAGGGTAAGGAGATGAGTTTCCTATGTAGGGCTCAGCCTTAGAGATAGGGTAAGGAGATGAGTTTCCTCTGTAGGACTCAGCCTTAGAGATAGGGTAAGGAGATGAGGTTCCTCCTTAGGGCTCAGCCTTAGAGATAGGGTAAGGAGATGAGTTTCCTCTGTAGGGCTCAGCCTTAGAGATAGGGTAAGGAGATGAGTTTCCTCCTTAGGGCTCAGCCTTAGAGATAGGGTAAGGAGATGAGTTTCCTCCTTAGGGCTCAGCCTTAGAGATAGGGTAAGGAGATGAGTTTCCTCCTTAGGACTCAGCCTTAGAGATAGGGTAAGGAGATGAGTTTCCTCCTTAGGACTCAGCCTTAGAGATAGGGTAAGGAGATGAGTTTCCTCCTTAGGACTCAGCCTTAGAGATAGGGTAAGGAGATGAGTTTCCTCCTTAGGGCTCAGCCTTAGAGATAGGGTAAGGAGATGAGTTTCCTCCTTAGGACTCAGCCTTAGAGATAGGGTAAGGAGATGAGTTTCCTCCTTAGGACTCAGCCTTAGAGATAGGGTAAGGAGATGAGTTTCCTCCTTAGGGCTCAGCCTTAGAGATAGGGTAAGGAGATGAGTTTCCTCCTTAGGACTCAGCCTTAGAGATAGGGTAAGGAGATGAGTTTCCTCCTTAGGACTCAGCCTTAGAGATAGGGTAAGGAGATGAGTTTCCTCCTTAGGGCTCAGCCTTAGAGATAGGGTAAGGAGATGAGTTTCCTCCTTAGGACTCAGCCTTAGAGATAGGGTAAGGAGATGAGTTTCCTCCTTAGGGCTCAGCCTTAGAGATAGGGTAAGGAGATGAGTTTCCTCCTTAGGGCTCAGCCTTAGAGATAGGGTAAGGAGATGAGTTTCCTCCTTAGGACTCAGCCTTAGAGATAGGGTAAGGAGATGAGTTTCCTCCTTAGGGCTCAGCCTTAGAGATAGGGTAAGGAGATGAGTTTCCTCCTTAGGGCTCAGCCTTAGAGATAGGGTAAGGAGATGAGTTTCCTCCTTAGGACTCAGCCTTAGAGATAGGGTAAGGAGATGAGTTTCCTCCTTAGGGCTCAGCCTTAGAGATAGGGTAAGGAGATGAGTTTCCTCCTTAGGGCTCAGCCTTAGAGATAGGGTAAGGAGCTCGGACATCAGGAGGGAACTTGGAGTTGAGGTGCTACTCCTTTGTATCGAAAGAAGTCAGCTGAGGTGGTTCAGGCTTCTCATCAGGATGCCTCTTGGGCGACTCCG
>NC_046974.1:297500-337500 GCF_009769545.1 Cyclopterus lumpus
GTCGTCCCCCCCCCCCCCACACACACACACACACACACACACACCAACGAGCATCGCGTCAGTGTTCTCCTAAGAAATCGACGGAACAAAGACCAAATGTTGACACAAAAGATGACAATCAGAGGTGGTGTCTTTGTGTATCGGTGTTGTGTGACTTCCTGTTTCTCTGACTCGTCGTTGTCTCATCATCAGGGCCGATGACGTTCGGAGCCGCCTCCTGTTCCTACGAGGACGGAAAAAGATCACTCATGGAAACAGTTTGGAGAAAGCTCTGAGAAACAACAGGTAGTAACTCTGTTGTACTGATGAGGACCCTGGTATGCTCAGCTGGTTTCAGCTGGGTCTTACAGATAATGTTCGGGTCATACTGGTTCCAGCTTGGTCTTATAGGACATGTTCGGGTCATACTGGTTCCAGCTTGGTCTTATAGGACATGTTGGGGTCATACTGGTTCCAGCTTGGTCTTATAGGACATGTTCGGGTCATACTGGTTCCAGCTTGGTCTTATAGGACATGTTGGGGTCATACTGGTTCCAGCTTGGTCTTATAGGACATGTTGGGGTCATACTGGTTCCAGCTGGGTCTTGTAGGTCATGTTGGGGTCATACTGGTTCCAGCTGGGTCTTGTAGGTCATGTTGGGGTCATACTGGTTCCAGCTTGGTCTTATAGGACATGTTCGGGTCATTCTGGTTCCAGCTTGGTCTTATAGGACATGTTCGGGTCATTCTGGTTCCAGCTTGGTCTTATAGGACATGTTGGGGTCATTCTGGTTCCAGCTTGGTCTTATAGGACATGTTGGGGTCATACTGGTTCCAGCTTGGTCTTATAGGACATGTTGGGGTCATTCTGGTTCCAGCTTGGTCTTATAGGACATGTTGGGGTCATTCTGGTTCCAGCTTGGTCTTATAGGACATGTTGGGGTCATACTGGTTCCAGCTGGGTCTTGTAGGTCATGTTGGGGTCATACTGTTTCCAGCTTGGTCTTATAGGACATGTTCGGGTCATTCTGGTTCCAGCTTGGTCTTATAGGACATGTTCGGGTCATACTGGTTCCAGCTGGGTCTTGTAGGTCATGTTGGGGTCATTCTGGTTCCGGTGTGTCTGAGGTACCTTTGTTTTGCTTTGCAGACCGTCTACAGGGGAGGTGCTAAGGTGGGCGGCGAGTCTGGAGGCTCTGCTGAGCAATCAGTGTAAGACAGATCACTTCCTGTTGGGTGTCCATGTTGGGTCTGTTGAACTAGTGTTTTAGACCAGTTCCTGAAGGTCTCAGTCTTAGTCTTGGTCTAGATACACCCTGGTCTTTGCCGTTTCTTGGTTCAGGTGTTCTTGACCACTCAACTGTTTACTTGCTCTCTTCCCATTGGTCAGATGGCCAAGCAATGTTCCGTCACTTCCTGAAGTCAGAGTTCAGCGAGGAGAACCTGGACTTCTGGTTGGCTGTCGAGCAATTCAAGAGGACACGCCCCCTGAGCAAGCTGGCCGCCAGAGCTGCAAAAATCTACGATGAGTTCATTTCTACCAATGCATCGAGACAGGTACCTGTCTGTCTGTCTGTCCTCTGATTGGTCTAGGGATTGGTCATGTGACATCTCTGTAAAGCTCTCTGAGGCAAATTTGTAATTTGTGATTTTGGGCTATACAAAATAAACTGAATTGAATCTCTGCTCTCTGTCTCCAGGTCAACGTGGACTCATCTGTCAGAGAATCGACCAATCAGGGCCTGCGTGTTGGCGTTAACCCTGTGTCCTTCCAGTTGGCTCAGGGACAGATCTTAGGCCTGATGGAGACCGACTGTTACCCGCGATTCCTCAGGTCCCGGCTCTACGCCCAGCTGGCCAATAAGGAAAGACAGACCCTCACAGAGTCGTCCAATCAGAGCAGAGCTGAGTCTCTACCTGTGAGCCAATCATGAGTGAGTAGGAGACAGCAGCTGACCTTCATCAGATTGGCTATCAGCTCCAGTGATCTATTCAGACAAGAGCTGGCCAATGAAAAGAAACTTCAGTTGCATTATGGGTAATGTTTTGGATATAAACTGATCCCAGTAGATGTTTGTGTTTTACTCTCTAATCTCTTCAAAACTGTGATATTTTAGTCATATTTTAACTTCATCATGTCATCATTTATTTCTTCATGAGAAGAACATGAATCAGAATATGAAACAATCACCCAAACAGGTTATTTTTGTTAACGTGTCCAATACTAGGTTTTAAAGCAAATAGCTACAGAAGTAACATTCTGATATTCTCATGAGTCTCAGTTGTACTTTAGTGCTAGTGAGCAAATGTTGCATTGAGCATGTGAGCATTAAGCTAGCAGCCTCTCAGTCTGTACGACTTTTCAAATGTTAGCATGTTAGCATGTGAGCATTAAGCTAACAGCCGCTCAGCCTGTACGGTGTTTCACATGTTAGCATTAAGCTAGCAGCCTTTCAGTCTGTACAACATTTCAAATGTAAGCATGTGAGCATTAAGCTAGCAGCCTCTCAGTCTGTACAACATTTCAAATGTTAACATGTGAGCATTAGGCTAGCAGCCTTTCAGTCTGTAAAACGTGTAGCATGTTAGCATTAAGCTAGAAGCTTCTCAGTTTGTACGACGTTTCAAATGTTAACATGTTAGCATCAAGCTAGCAGCCTTTTAGTTTGTACGTTTCAAATGTTAGCATGTGAGCATTAAGCTAGCAGCCTCTCAGTTTGTACAGTTTCAGATGTTAGCATGTTAGCATTAAGCTAGCAGCCTTTGAGTATGTATGTTTCAAATGTTAGCTTTTTAGCATTAATCTAGCAGCCTCTCAATTTGTACGACGTTTCAAATGTTAACATGTTAGCATCAAGCTAGCAGCCTTTTAGTTTGTACGTTTCAAATGTTAGCATGTGAGCATTAAGCTAGCAGCCTCTCAATCTGTTTCTTTTTCCGTGAGACGTTTTTAATGTTAGCATGTTAGCATTCACACAACAGACGACCTAAAGATCTGGTGTGTCTTTTAAATGTAATTTCTTTGTTTGTTTTCTGCTTTTAGAGCAACTCATAACTAAAGTTGGAGAAGTTTGTTTAACGATTGTTACTGTAACAGAAAATTATTGAAAAGTAAGTTTGTGTGCTCACCTGTTGCATAAAGAGACGATGTGATGGAGTCTCATGGAAATGGTTTGACCATTTTAATAAATGATGACTTTGGATTTTTCCAACTTCGTTAGTTTTATTTGCAGTGACGGCCAGCAGGTGAAGTGAGATTCATTGTTTTGCCTCTTACGTGTCAGATATGAATTTATTGAACACAACAGCAGTTCTCTGATTACAAAATATAGAAACAAAATGGGGGACAATGATAATTATAGAGATTACGTCAAACATATTTACTCCAAGAACTTAAAATGTTCTGTTAATTTTATAAAAGTCCAGCTCCAATAAGGACACACAATCAAAAACACATTTTTATCTTCTACTTTTTTGAACAACCAAGTGTGCTGGTCCAACTAACTGGTTCTGTAGCGTCTGTTTTATCATCTTTCAGACACACCTGCAATCAGATGTTTTTTGTCTCAAATAATCAATTTTCAGTTATAGAAATCCTGTATGTAATTCATGTTTATTTTCACATGTGCCTCAGTACATTACAACATCTCCTTGTTTTAAATACTTGTATGCACACACAAATAAAATTTTAAAAAAGAAGATGAGATCAGTTAATTTAAAGCTTTCTTACTTTACAACCTGTCAATGAATAACTGAGAAGCAGTGAGAGGGACTAAGAGGTTTTATTAGAGATACAGAGAGGAAACATACAGAGACATCAGGGACCAACAGAACCTCAGTCCATCAAGGAGAGACAGAACCTCAGACCATCAGGCAGAGACAGAACCTCAGTCCATCAATGAGAGACAGAACCTAAGTCCATCAATGAGAGACAGAACATCAGCCCATCAGGGACAATCAGAACCTCAGACCATCAGGCAGAGACAGAACCTCAGTCCATCAATGAGAGACAGAACCTAAGTCCATCAATGAGAGACAGAACATCAGCCCATCAGGGACAAGCAGAACCTCAGACCATCAGAAGAACCCGGCAGAGGGTTCTACCCGGCCAGGATGTGTTTGACGAACTCTGTGTAGTTGATGAGCCCGTTGGCGTCCTCTTGTCCCACCATCAGCCGGTCCACCTCATTCTCCGTCATCTTTTCCCCCAGCGTGGACAGGACATGGCGGAGCTCGGCCCCCATCACTGTGCCGTTGCCCTCCTTGTCAAACACCCTCAAGCCCTCCACAAAGTCCTCCAAGGTGCCCTGCTCCTTGGAGCGGGCCACATGCTGCAGCATGGGCAGGAAGCTGTCGAAGTCCAGCAGCTTGGCGCTCAGCTCCTCCGCCTTCGGCCTCCCCAGCAGCTTCAGCACCTCGTCGTTGGTGGGGTTGTGACCGAGTGCCCGCATCACGTCTCCGCACTGAGCGAAGGTGATCTTCATCTCACCCGCGGGCGTCTCGTCGAACAGCGTGAAGGCGTCTCTGAACTCTTCCATCTGGTCGGGGGTGAACTCCACCACAATGCTCTTCAGGTCCACCTCGGGAGGTTTGGACTCCGGCTCTGCAGGTTTGGCTGGCGGAGGAGGCTCTTCCTTCTTCGCCTCCACCTTCTTCACCTCCGTCTTCTTTGGTTCCACTTTCTTCGGTGCCATGCTACAGAGAAGACCAACAGAGGTGCAGGGGTTTTAATAGCTGCCCGAGGTGGGGCGATCAAGGCAAGAGAGAGGGAAGCCGGCCAAAGATGGAAACAAACTGGAATAGAAACACTCAAAGAGAAGATAACAGGCAGAAGATAAGGACCTGAACCAGGCTGAACCAGGTCTGGAGTCAGACCACTTGAAGAGAAGATAACTGGCAGAAGATAAGGACCTGAACCAGGCTGAACCAGTACAAAGCGGGTTAGGTTTACACATTTTAACAGAATTTCCAAAAAATGTGTGATTATTAGGAGTTTAAGAACCCTTAAACATGCTGTAATGTCTGTCTGTCTCTCTTTATTTTAGTCTCTCTCTCTTTATTTTAGTCTGTCTTTCTGTGTCGCTCTCTCTTTATTTTAGTCTCTCTTTATTTTAGTCTCTCTTTATTTTAGTCTCTCTCTCTCTCTCTCTCTCCCTCCCCCCCCCCCCCCTCGGTGTCGTCAGATATGGAAACTAACTGTCCCATTAACATTCCCTGCTGTGATAAGGACAGGATTACCCACAATGCTCTGCGTGTCCTTCAGTCTTTAAATAACAGTGATGACAGAGAACCTTTAGAAGGTTTTACTTTAATTTAAAATAAAAATATGATTAAACTAGATAAATACTAGTATTATATTTAGATTTTATATAACATCAGTATAATTATATAATATATAATTTTATATATATATATAAAATATGATAGCATGATAATATACTCATTATTATTAGGATTCTAATATAATATTTAAAATAATACATAAAGATCATTCTAAATATTACAACCATCTATTAATATATTATTACACATCAATATTGAAACACTTTATTATTAATAATCATTAATAAAATTACAAAATGTAACCATTATATTTAATCCCTGAAATGGACCTCTCCTCCATAGTCTCCACCTGTGCCCTTGACCCCCTTCCCTCTTCTTTAGTCAAGGCCTACCTCCGCTCACTCTCCCCTCTCATCACAAACGTCATCGACTCCTAACTGTCCTCTGGTCTCATACCCTCCACCCCACTCGCTGCTGTCACTCCCGTGCTAAAACCTGGTCTTGACCCTGACATCCCCAACAACTACCAGCCCATCTCCAACCTCCCCTTCCTGCCCAAAGTCCTTGAGAGAGTTGTTGCATCACAACTCAAGTCCCACCTCAATCTCCATAATCTCTGCGAACCCTTCCAATCCGGCTTACGTTCAAAACAGCACAGAAACCGCCCTACTGAAAATCACAAATGACATACTTCTCGTTGCTGATTCTGGCTTCCTCACCGTCCTCATCCTCCTTGACCTCAGTGCCGCCTTCGACACTATCAACCACTCCATCCTCCTTTCACGTCTCTAGTTCTCCCTTGGCATAACTGGCACTGCCCTTTCCTGGTTCACCTCATCTTTCTGACCGACATCAATTCATTGCCATAAACAACTGTACATCCTCAGTCACCCACGGTGTCCCCCAAGGTTCTGCGCTCGGTCCCCTCCTCTTCATCATTTACATCCTTCCCTTTGGACAAATCATCCGTAGTCATGGTCTTGACTTCCACTGTTACGCTGACGACACCCAACTTTACGTCTCCTCCAAGACCATCACCTCAGTCACCCACTCCACTCTCACTACCCGTCTCAATGATATAAAATTATGGATGCAACAGAACTTTCTGAAACTCAACTGCAATAAATCTGAAATACTCATCATCGGCCCTAACTCCCTTACACGCTCAGCCCAGACCTTCTCTCTCGATATTGATGGCTCCATCGTCACCCCCTCCACCCAGGTCGACAACCTCGGTATCATCCTCAACCCCACCCTCTCTTTCGTACCCCACGACAACCACATCACCAAAACTGCCTTCTTTCATCTCAGGAACATTGCACGCCTTCGGCCCTCCCTGTCCTCTGTCTCCCCTGAAGTTCTCCTCCATGCCCTCATAACCTCCAGTCTTTGTGTGTTTTGAAAAGCGCTATATAAATTTGATGTATTATTAGGGTCCGAACAACTGACGAAGTCAGTCCGAGAGGACCCTATTGACGTCAGTCCGAGAGGACCCTATTGACGTCAGTCCGAGAGCACCCTATTGAGATTGCTTCGTCTACATTGTGAGCATTTCTGGCGGCCAAAGCGATGTTTTGCAGAATAATCATGCTCAAGGCCTTCTGATCATCCTGGAAGGAAGATTGAAGTCGATCGGAATTTTTTGTGGTAGATAACGTTAAATGTATAACGGCGAAAAGTGCCAAAAACGAGTGAAAAACGCGAAAAACTGGCAACTTCGGCGAATTATTGTAGCGCCCCCTAGTGTTCAAATCGCACAAGATTTCTTTTGCCAGTTAAGGCATGCCATGCGCACTTAGACAAAATGTTTCAAAGTGATTAGTCCCAATAGTGTTGACGCTATGAGCATTGAAAAACAAGACACGCCCCTAAGATGTTCATTGGGCCATAGATCCTTACCACAATGAGATATAAATAAACGGTTGACATATTCTACGTCATCTGGCTTCAATGATTTGATTGATATCAGGTTTTGTTGATTTGGACCAAGCATGTAGTTAAGAAAGTCAATTATGTGTTTTTCACAAAATACAAAATGGCGGAAAATCTAAGTAGGCGGACCTTAGGGGTCTGAGAGGCTTTTTTGTAGAACAGGTGGATATGGACATGTGTGAAAAATTAAAAAAGTTCAAGTCAATCGGACATTCTGGGTGAGGGGTGTCGCCGGTCAACATTTTAGGAGGCGCTATAGAGCAACTATGAACTATGACTCCTTGATCAGATGGCTATTTTCACCAAGCCGGACAAGCGTGCCAAATATGGTTAGTTTTCAAAATGTCTACGTACCCCAGAAATGCTCCCAATGTAGACGAAGCAATCTCAATAGGGTCCTCTCGGACTGACGTCAGTAGGGTCCTCTCGGACTGACGTCAATAGGGTCCTCTTGGACTGACGTCAGTAGGGTCCTCTCGGACTGACGTCAGTAGGGTCTTCTCGGACTGACGTCAGTAGGGTCTTCTCGGACTGACGTCAATAGGGTGTTCTCGGACTGACGTCAATAGGGTCCTCTCGGACTGACGTCAATAGGGTCTTCTCGGACTGACGTCAATAGGGTCCTCTCGGACTGACGTCAATAGGGTCCTCTCGGACTGACGTCAATAGGGTCTTCTCGGACTGACGTCAATAGGGTCCTCTCGGACTGACGTCAGTAGGGTCCTCTCGGATGACGTCAATAGGGTCTTCTCGGACTGACGTCAATAGGGTCCTCTCGGACTGACGTCAATAGGGTCCTCTCGGACTGACGTCAAAAAGGTCTTCTCGGACTGACGTCAATAGGGTCTTCTCGGACTGACGTCAGTAGGGTCCTCTCGGACTGACGTCAGTAGGGTCTTCTCGGACTGACGTCAATAGGGTCTTCTCGGACTGACGTCAGTAGGGTCCTCTTGGACTGACGTCAGTAGGGTCTTCTCGGACTGACGTCAATAGGGTCCTCTCGGACTGACGTCAATAGGGTCCTCTCGGACTGACGTCAGTAGGGTCTTCTCGGACTGACGTCAATAGGGTCCTCTCGGACTGACGTCAATAGGGTCTTCTCGGACTGACGTCAATAGGGTCTTCTCGGACTGACGTCAATAGGGTCCTCTCGGACTGACGTCAGTAGGGTCCTCTCGGACTGACGTCAATAGGGTCTTCTCGGACTGACGTCAATAGGGTCCTCTCGGACTGACGTCAATAGGGTCCTCTCGGACTGACGTCAAAAAGGTCTTCTCGGACTGACGTCAATAGGGTCTTCTCGGACTGACGTCAGTAGGGTCCTCTCGGACTGACGTCAGTAGGGTCTTCTCGGACTGACGTCAATAGGGTCTTCTCGGACTGACGTCAGTAGGGTCCTCTTGGACTGACGTCAGTAGGGTCTTCTCGGACTGACGTCAATAGGGTCCTCTCGGACTGACGTCAGTAGGGTCTTCTCGGACTGACGTCAATAGGGTCCTCTCGGACTGACGTCAATAGGGTCTTCTCGGACTGACGTCAATAGGGTCCTCTCGGACTGACGTCAATAGGGTCTTCTCGGACTGACGTCAATAGGGTCCTCTCGGACTGACGTCAATAGGGTCCTCTCGGACTGACGTCAATAGGGTCCTCTCGGACTGACGTCAATAGGGTCCTCTCGGACTGACGTCAATAGGGTCCTCTCGGACTGACGTCAGTAGGGTCCTCTCGGACTGACGTCAATAGGGTCCTCTCGGACTGACGTCAATAGGGTCCTCTCGGACTGACGTCAATAGGGTCTTCTCGGACTGACGTCAATAGGGTCCTCTCGGACTGACGTCAGTAGGGTCTTCTCGGACTGACGTCAATAGGGTCCTCTCGGACTGACGTCAATAGGGTCCTCTCGGACTGACTTTGTCAGTCGCTCGGATCCTAATAATTCCGAGCTCACATGCAGACACACAAACACAGGACTGGTCTGGCGGCCATCTTGGAACGAGACAGATGCACATCACCGATATATATGTTTATATGCATCTTTTATATTTCAGGAACATGTTGCAAGTGTAAGTATATATTATTATTATTATGTGTGCGTGTGTCTTTGATTGTGTGATTGTGTGTGTGTGTGTTTGAGGCCCACAGCAGAAGAGCAGAGGTCTCTGGGTTCAACTGAATGGATCTTAACAATGTAGGAATGTGTGTGTGTGTGTGTGTGTGTGTGTGTGTGTGTGTGTGTGTGCGTGCGTGTGTGTGTGTGTGTGTTTGTGTGTGTGTGTGCGTGTGCGTGTGTTTTTGGATGGGAGGAGGCAAGATTTGGAAGCCTCTCTTTGGTCGCTATGGCAACTATGATGTAAGCCCAGTGGGGGAGTTTGTCCTCTCTTTCTCTTCCATTGTGTGGCTCTGTGTGTGTGTGTGTGTCTTTGTGTGTGTGTGTGTGTGTGTGTGTCTTTGTGTGTGTGTGTGTGTGTGTCTTTGTGTGTCTGTGTGTGTTAAAGGTTCACCCAGCCGATGAAACTTCAGTCGTGTAGAAACGAGACGACAGTGAAGAAGTAAAACAGAAACGAGAAAAGAGTTTGAAAGGAAACAAATTGAAGGAAAAAGAAGGAACAGAAGAAGAAGTTGAAGAAGAAGAAGAAACAGAAGTTGAAGAAGAAGAAGAAGAAGACGAAGAAGGTGAAGAAGAAGAAACAGAAGAAGAAACAGAAGTTGAGTTGAAGAAGAAGAAGAAGAAGAAGACGAGGGAGAAGAAGAAGAAGAAACAGAAGAAGACGAAGAAGGAGAAGAAGAAGAAGTTATTGAAGAAATTGAAGAAAAAGAAGAAGTTAAAAAATAAGGAGAAGAAGAAGAAGTAGAAGGAGGAGGAGAAGAAGAAGAAAAAGTTGAAGAAGAAGAAGAAGAAGAAGAAGAAGAAGAAGAAGAAGAAGAAGGAGAAGAAGAAGGAGAATATGTTCTGTGCTTCCTGTGGCCGCCACTAGGGGTCAGCAGCAGTGTTTCAGCCCATTCATGTGAGTATTTTGTGTTGTGACCTGTTTTAAAAGACCTGGACTTTCATCAGTTGGTTTTCTTCAACGCTTTCAGAAACGTTGACAGAAGTTTGGATTTGATCTGATTTGTTGGACGTTCACTCGGATTGACAAGCTGTGAATGGTTGAATGCACATTCTGAAATATAGGAAACATTATATTGAACCGTGTGATTGATCTGATTATCGTGGTCATGTATAGCTGCAGTGAAGCATCAGAGAGCAGCTCAGAGGCTGGGATTGAACCACCAACATTGTGGTTAGTAGACGACTAAATCTGAACTTTCAAGTGAAAGTCCTTGAATATGTTTGATACTTGAATACGTGATCTTGCCGCTTCACTTCTTTCTTCGACCTCGATGGACGCAGTCAGGAGAGGTGGTGACGTAAGGTACGGCAGGTGTTTGATCTGTAACTCCGTCTCTGTGGGTCTATGTCTCACTTCCTGCTCTTTTCTCTTTCTGACCAGATTTAGCCCTTCCCACTGATGACAGCAGTGATTTTAGTCCCACCCACATCTCTGCAGCTCCATCATGTCTGACAAAAACCTCTCAGGTTTACCTCCTCCCTCCCTGTCTTCACCATCTCATCAGAATGGGAGAATCAGGGGGAAGGCACCTAAATGCTCACCATCCCCCCACCATAATGGCAGTCTGGAGACCAGACCAGGACTCTACAGTCCCAGCAACACCAGTGCGGTTCCTGTGCTTCCTTCGGCACACAGCACCAGAACCTCAGCCTCCACCTCCCCTCTCAGGACCCTTAGAGGTCTAATGACAGCTGTGCCAAGTCCTGGTCCTGAAGGTATCCACAGCTCCTCCAGGCCCCGAGGTCAGAGCCTAGGCTCTACTCTGAGCTCCAGGACAAGAGCCATGACTTCCAGAAGAAAGGTAATTTTAAATCTGTCCAGCATGTCCATCTGTCCTTCAGCAAGAAAATTAAAGAAAGCTCAGGAAGAACAATACCAATTTGCAAAATAGACCAACATATTATAATTACAGTGTTTACACTTAGTATGACCAAATATGAATAGAGTAAAAATGGATCTGAGATAATGTTGAGCCTCTTTGGGTGGAAGACGTGCTGAATGTTTGGTAAGGGTTCTTCAAAGTGTAATCTTTAGTTTCAGCTCATGCCTGATTGTTACAATTGAATGTGAAGCTCATCTGCCCTGTGAATTCATGTTCTCATTGTCTATGAGAATATGAATCACATTTAATAACTCATGGCTGGTCCCTGTGTTGTTGCTGTAGCGTAGGAGCAGCCAGCCGGAGGAGCCAGAGGCCTTGTTGGACCTGATACTGGAGTGTCAGGGTCAGAGACTGGAGGACCAGAGAGCAAGCCTTAGCCTTTTGCCTGACCAAGGACCAGCTGTTTCCTGTGGAGCCTGCAGCCCCGAGCAGCCCACCTTGCCCAGTCTGGACTTTTACTACATGCTCATACACTACCAGGTATCAGCAGGTTGTGTGGACATACTCTATATGAGCAGAGTATTTTTAGGGAAGAAAGGGTCATGACACAACATTCATGTTTGTCTTTGCTTTATCATACAAAACATTCAGGGATTGAAGTGAGCTGAAATATTGTTGCATATGAGACAGGGCACAGGTAGGAACAGGGTAGAGGAATATGTAAGACAAGGTACAGATAACAACAGGGTAGAGGAATATGTAAGACAAGGCACAGATAACAACAGGGTAAAGGAATATGTAAGACAAGGCACAGATAACAACAGGGTAGAGGAATATGTAAGACAGGGCACAGGTAGGAACAGGGTAGAGGAATATGTAAGACAGGGTACAGATAACAACAGGGTAGAGGAATATGTAAGACAGGGTACAGATAACAACAGGGTAGAGGAATATGTAAGACAAGGCACAGATAACAACAGGGTAGAGGAATATGTAAGACAAGGCACAGGTAGGAACAGGGTAGAGAAATATGTAAGACAGGGTACAGATAACAACAGGGTAGAGGAATATGTAAGACAAGGTACAGGTAGGAACAGGGTAGAGGAATATGTAAGACCGGGTACAGATAACAACAGGGTAGAGGAATATGTAAGACAAGGTACAGATAACAACAGGGTAGAGGAATATGTAAGACAAGGTACAGATAACAACAGGGTAGAGGAATATGTAAGACAAGGTACAGATAACAACAGGGTAGAGGAATATGTAAGACAGGGTACAGATAACAACAGGGTAGAGGAATATGTAAGACAAGGCACAGATAACAACAGGGTAGAGGAATATGTAAGACAGGGCACAGATAACAACAGGGTAGAGGAATATGAAAGACAAGGCACAGATAACAACAGGGTAGAGGAATATGTAAGACAAGGCACAGATAACAACAGGGTAGAGGAATATGTAAGACAGGGCACAGGTAGGAACAGGGTAGAGGAATATGTAAGACAAGGTACAGATAACAACAGGGTAGAGGAATATGTAAGACAAGGCACAGGTAGGAACAGGGTAGAGGAATATGTAAGACAAGGTACAGATAACAACAGGGTAGAGGAATATGTAAGACAAGGCACAGGTAGGAACAGGGTAGAGGAATATGTAAGACAAGGTACAGATAACAACAGGGTAGAGGAATATGTAAGACAAGGCACAGATAACAACAGGGTAGAGGAATATGTAAGACAAGGCACAGATAACAACAGGGTAGAGGAATATGTAAGACAAGGCACAGGTAGGAACAGGGTAGAGGAATATGTAAGACAGGGTACAGGTAGGAACAGGGTAGAGGAATATGTAAGACAGGGCACAGGTAGGAACAGGGTAGAGGAATATGTAAGACAAGGTACAGGTAGGAACAGGGTAGAGGAATATGTAAGACAGGGTACAGGTAGGAACAGGGTAGAGGAATATGTAAGACAAGGCACAGATAACAACAGGGTAGAGGAATATGTAAGACAAGGCACAGATAACAACAGGGTAGAGGAATATGTAAGACAGGGTACAGATAACAACAGGGTAGAGGAATATGTAAGACAGGGTACAGATAACCACAGGGTAGAGGAATATGTAAGACAAGGCACAGATAACAACAGGGTAGAGGAATATGTAAGACAGGGTACAGATAACCACAGGGTAGAGGAATATGTAAGACAGGGTACAGATAACAACAGGGTAGAGGAATATGTAAGACAAGGTACAGATAACAACAGGGTAGAGGAATATGTAAGACAAGGCACAGGTAGGAACAGGGTAGATGAATATGTAAGACAGGGTACAGATAACAACAGGGTAGAGGAATATGTAAGACAAGGTACAGATAACAACAGGGTAGAGGAATATGTAAGACAGGGTACAGATAACAACAGGGTAGAGGAATATGTAAGACAAGGCACAGGTAGGAACAGGGTAGAGGAATATGTAAGACATGGTACAGATAACAACAGGGTAGAGGAATATGTAAGACAAGGCACAGATAACAACAGGGTAGAGGAATATGTAAGACAAGGCACAGATAACAACAGGGTAGAGGAATATGTAAGACAAGGCACAGGTAGGAACAGGGTAGAGGAATATGTAAGACAGGGTACAGATAACAACAGGGTAGAGGAATATGTAAGACAGGGTACAGATAACAACAGGGTAGAGGAATATGTAAGACAGGGTACAGATAACAACAGGGTAGAGGAATATGTAAGACAAGGCACAGGTAGGAACAGGGTAGAGGAATATGTAAGACAAGGCACAGGTAGGAACAGGGTAGAGGAATATGTAAGACAGGGTACAGATAACAACAGGGTAGAGGAATATGTAAGACAAGGCACAGGTAGGAACAGGGTAGAGGAATATGTAAGACAGGGTACAGATAACAACAGGGTAGAGGAATATGTAAGACAAGGTACAGATAACAACAGGGTAGAGGAATATGTAAGACAAGGCACAGATAACAACAGGGTAGAGGAATATGTAAGACAGGGTACAGATAACAACAGGGTAGAGGAATATGTAAGACAAGGTACAGGTAGGAACAGGGTAGAGGAATATGTAAGACAAGGCACAGGTAGGAACAGGGTAGAGGAATATGTAAGACAAGGCACAGATAACAACAGGGTAGAGGAATATGTAAGACAAGGCACAGGTAGGAACAGGGTAGAGGAATATGTAAGACAGGGTACAGATAACAACAGGGTAGAGGAATATGTAAGACAAGGTACAGATAACAACAGGGTAGAGGAATATGTAAGACAAGGCACAGATAACAACAGGGTAGAGGAATATGTAAGACAGGGTACAGATAACAACAGGGTAGAGGAATATGTAAGACAAGGTACAGGTAGGAACAGGGTAGAGGAATATGTAAGACAAGGTACAGGTAGGAACAGGGTAGAGGAATATGTAAGACAAGGCACAGATAACAACAGGGTAGAGGAATATGTAAGACAGGGTACAGATAACAACAGGGTAGAGGAATATGTAAGACAAGGCACAGATAACAACAGGGTAGAAGAATATGTAAGACAGGGTACAGATAACAACAGGGTAGAGGAATATGTAAGACAAGGCACAGGTAGGAACAGGGTAGAGGAATATGTAAGACAAGGCACAGATAACAACAGGGTAGAGGAATATGTAAGACAAGGCACAGATAACAACAGGGTAGAGGAATATGTAAGACAAGGTACAGATAACAACAGGGTAGAGGAATATGTAAGACAAGGCACAGATAACAACAGGGTAGAGGAATATGTAAGACAAGGCACAGGTAGGAACAGGGTAGAGGAATATGTAAGACAAGGCACAGATAACAACAGGGTAGAGGAATATGTAAGACACGGCACAGATAACAACAGGGTAGAGGAATATGTAAGACAAGGCACAGATAACAACAGGGTAGAGGAATATGGAAGACAAGGTACAGTTAACAACAGGGTATAGGAATATGTAAGACGAGGGACAGGTAGGAACAGGGTAGAGGAATATGTAAGACAGGGTACAGATAACAACAGGGTAGAGGAATATGTAAGACAAGGTACAGATAACAACAGGGTAGAGGAATATGTAAGACAAGGCACAGGTAGGAACAGGGTAGAGGAATATGTAAGACAAGGCACAGGTAGGAACAGGGTAGAGGAATATGTAAGACAAGGTACAGGTAGGAACAGGGTAGAGGAATATGTAAGACAAGGTACAGGTAGGAACAGGGTAGAGGAATATGTAAGACAAGGTACAGGTAGGAACAGGGTAGAGGAATATGTAAGACAAGGTACAGATAACAACAGGGTAGAGGAATATGTAAGACAAGGCACAGGTAGGAACAGGGTAGAGGAATATGTAAGACAAGGCACAGATAACAACAGGGTAGAGGAATATGTAAGACAAGGTACAGATAACAACAGGGTAGAGGAATATGTAAGACAAGGTACAGATAACAACAGGGTAGAGGAATATGTAAGACAAGGCACAGGTAGGAACAGGGTAGAGGAATATGTAAGACAAGGTACAGGTAGGAACAGGGTAGAGGAATATGTAAGACAGGGTACAGATAACAACAGGGTAGAGGAATATGTAAGACAGGGTACAGATAACAACAGGGTATAGGAATATGTAAGACGAGGGACCAGCAGATGGCATTAAATGTAGAATGTATTATGTACATACATAGGTTTAATTGGCTAAATGCTTACGGAGGGAACAAAAGGCAGGTGAATTTCTGAGAGTAAAAGGGGAGCAGTGTGTAGGCAGGAGCAGGAGTCAGGTGGGCAGTTGAGTAACTACAATGTCTGCAAACATCTGTAAAGAATGTCTTCCTCCCCATCTCCCTCTCACTGTGTCTGTCTCCAGTCTGACAGGATGGACGACCAGAGGTGCTCTCTTCCTGATCTGGATGATGTGGTTGTTTCAGTTCCTGAAGGTCAGCAGGATTTCTTCAGTTTGATTCAGAGAGTTCAGTCCAGGAGAATGGACGAGCAGAGAGCCTCGCTGCTGTCGACACACACTGAGGACGACCGTGCCGCACACATCCACACACACACAGCTGGCCGCACCCCCCATTCTCATCATCATCAGAGATAAGAAGCAGTCTGAAAGAGTTCACCAAAGCCCCACTGAGCTTCTGGTGCTCTTAAAGACTACAAGTACTGTTCCTAATCGTCAGGCTGTGGCTGAGCAGGGATCTTGTCTTCAGGACATTCTGAACGTTTTTGTGAATAAGTCTGGCTGCGGGATTCAGAATGAAATCAGAATCCTGACTGTGATGATGTGGAAACCATGCTGACTCCAAACTGATTGCAGTCAATGCATCCTGAAGGGCTGACCTGAGACCAGCGCTTTGGGCTCCTATGTGTCTCTCAGTAGTTACTGGTTGCATTTAGAGTTTGTTGTTAACGCTATGGATGAATGTGTTTCTGACTTTTATTTATCTCATGAGTGCACAGTTCACATCATTACACGTTATCCTCGGCAGTAAAGAAGACAAATATGGATGTCACAAAATGCATCATTTGAGATATTTTAATCATCTTTACTAATGCTTGAACTTGTTGGTTTAACGATGCACACGATGGGCCTCATGCTGGACCAGATTCCTTCTTACGCGGCACAGAAGTTTAAAGGATTTGTGTTATTCACCAGTTTTCTCTTATTAGGCAATTTATGTTGGGTTGGATTTCACAGGGGAAAATCCTTCCAGATATCACCTGGACCTGAACCAAGGCCAGACCTGAATTAGGTCTTGAGCCCCTGTTCTCTAACCTTAACCTGGACCTGAACCAAGGCCAGAACTGAATTCGGTTCTGGGCCCCTGTTCTCTAACCTTAACATGGACCTGAACCAAGGCCAGACCTGAATTAGGTCTTGAGCCCCTGTTCTCTAACCTTAACCTGGACCTGAACCAAGGCCAGACCTGAATTCGGTTCTGGGCCCCTGTTCTCTAACCTTAACATGGACCTGAACCAAGGCCAGACCTGAATTAGGTCCTAGGCACCTGTTCTCTAACCATAACCCTTCTTTCCTGTCATGTAAATTAATCAGAGTTTGAGTTTTTAAACTGTAGTAACAACAGTCGAAATCTGAAAACGTATTGAAGCATGTTATGGATTTTTAAAATCTATTTATCAAACATCAGATTCCGTTTTTATTTCATTTTGACCAACGATGACCAGAGAATCACTTTAATTTACTAATCCACGTAAATGTATGATCCAGGTAAAACCAAAATACAGGTAAAACCATGGTCCAGGTAAAACCATGATCCAGGTAAAACCATGGACCACGTAAAACCACTATCCAGGTAAAACCAAAATACAGGTAAAACCATGATCCAGGTAAAACCATGATCCAGGTAAAACCATGGACCACAGATAACCATGATTCAGGTAAAACCATGTTGAAGGTATAACCATGATCCAGGTATAACCATGATCCAGGTAAAACCATAATCCAGGTAAAAACATGGCCCAGATAAAACTATGATTCAGGTAAAACCATCCTCCAGGTTAAACCATCATCCAGGTAGAACCATCATCCAGGTACAACCATCATCCAGGTAGAACCATCATCCAGGTAGAACCATCATCCAGGTAAACTCCAGGTAAGAAGCTAGTACAAACTATGATTCAGGTTAAACCATCATCCAGGTAGAACCATCATCCAGGTAGAACTATTCTCCCGGTAAAACCATCCTCCAGGTAGAACCATCATCCAGGTAAAACCATTCTCCAGGTAAAACCATGGTCCAGGTAAAACCATCATCCAGGTAGAACCATCCTCCAGGTAAAACCATTCTCCAGGTAAAACCATCATCCAGGTAGAACCATTCTCCCAGTAAAACCATCCTCCAGGTAAAACCATCCTCCAGGTAGAACCATCATCCAGGTAGAACCATCATCCAGGTAAAAACATCCTCCAGGTAGAACCATCATCCAGGTAAACTCCAGGTAAGAAGCTAGTACAAACTATGATTCAGGTAAAACCATCCTCCAGGTTAAACCATCATCCAGGTAGAACCATCCTCCAGGTAAAACCATTCTCCAGGTAAAACCATGGTCCAGGTAAAACCATCCTCCAGGTAAAACCATCATCCAGGTAGAACCATCATCCAGGTAGAACCATCCTCCAGGTAAAACCATCATCCAGGTAGAACCATCATCCAGGTAGAACCATCCTCCAGGTAAAACCATCATCCAGGTAGAACCATCCTCCAGGTAAAACCATCATCCAGGTAGAACCATCATCCAGGTAGAACCATCCTCCAGGTAAAACCATCATCCAGGTAGAACCATCCTCCAGGTAAACTCCAGGTAAGAAGCTAGTACAAACTATGATTCAGGTAAAACCATCCTCCAGGTAAAACCATCCTCCAGGTAGAACCATCCTCCAGGTTAAACCATCCTCCAGGTAGAACCATCCTCCAGGTAAAACCATCCTCCAGGTAGAACCATCCTCCAGGTAGAACCATCATCCAGGTAAAACCATCCTCCAGGTAGAACCATCCTCCAGGTAGAACCATCCTCCAGGTAGAACCATCCTCCAGGTAAAACCATCCTCCAGGTAGAACCATCCTCCAGGTAAAACCATACTCCAGGTAGAACCATCCTCCAGGTAGAACCATCCTCCAGGTAGAACCATCCTCCAGGTAAAACCATCCTCCAGGTAGAACCATCCTCCAGGTAAAACCATCCTCCAGGTAGAACCATCCTCCAGGTAGACCCATCCTCCAGGTAGAACCATCCTCCAGGTAAACTCCAGGTAAAACCATCCTCCAGGTAGAACCATCCTCCAGGTAGAACCATCCTCCAGGTAAAACCATACTCCAGGTAGAACCATCCTCCAGGTAGAACCATCCTCCAGGTAGAACCATCCTCCAGGTAAACTCCAGGTAAAACCATCCTCCAGGTAGAACCATCCTCCAGGTAGAACCATCCTCCAGGTAGAACCATCCTCCAGGTAAAACCATCCTCCAGGTAAAACCATCCTCCAGGTAGAACCATCCTCCAGGTAAACTCCAGGTAAAACCATCCTCCAGGTAGAACCATCCTCCAGGTAAACTCCAGGTAGAACCATCCTCCAGGTAAAACCATCCTCCAGGTAGAACCATCCTCCAGGTAAACTCCAGGTAAAACCATCCTCCAGGTAGAACCATCCTCCAGGTAAAACCATCCTCCAGGTAGAACCATCCTCCAGGTAGAACCATCTTCCAGGTAGAACCATCTTCCAGGTAGAACCATCCTCCAGGTAAACTCCAGGTAAGAAGCTAGTACAAAGTCAAACCAGATGTTCATGTACACATCCTCCATTAAAGTACAAACACTGTAAAACTCCCAACTTGCAGTACTTTTGTCACAATGTTACATTTCGTCACGGAAGCTGACAAATGGTTCAGAAATTCAGTCAGATTGAGACCTCTTCACCACGTGCTATTTAACGACGACCTGCGCATGCGCTGATAGTAAACCGGAAGTAAACAAGCAGTTTTCCGCGTGGAGCCGCAGAGGAGTTTTAGACGGTGAGTGATTCAAATTATAAACTTCAGAACGTCTCAGACCCGGTTATCCCTGTAAAACCCGGTCTAGTTCTGGTCCCGGATCTCCCTGTGAGACCCGAGCCTGGTCCCGGTTTACGGTTTAACAGGCGGCCCTGTTAACTGGCGACTTTCGGCCGAACGCGTCTGTTGTGGTTCCGAGATCACGTAGCGGTTTAAGTCCTCAATTCAATGTCAACCCTTCTCGTAGAGTCTCTGGTCTACACATACCGGACTAGACCAGTAGAGTCTCTGGTCTACACATACCGGACTAGACCAGTAGAGTCTCTGGTCTACACATACCGGACTAGACCAGTAGAGTCTCTGGTCTACACATACCGGACTAGACCAGTAGAGTCTCTGGTCTACACATACCGGACTAGACCAGTAGAGTCTCTGGTCTACACATACCGGACTAGACCAGTAGAGTCTCTGGTCTACACATACCGGACTAGACCAGTAGAGTCTCTGGTCTACACATACCGGACTAGACCAGTAGAGTCTCTGGTCTACACATACCGGTCTAGACCAGTAGAGTCTCTGGTCTACACATACCGGACTAGACCAGTAGAGTCTCTGGTCTACACATACCGGACTAGACCAGTAGAGTCTCTGGTCTACACATACCGGTCTAGACCAGTAGAGTCTCTGGTCTACACATACCGGACTAGACCAGTAGAGTCTCTGGTCTACACATACCGGACTAGACCAGTAGAGTCTCTGGTCTACACATACCGGACTAGACCAGTAGAGTCTCTGGTCTACACATACCGGACTAGACCAGTAGAGTCTCTGGTCTACACATACCGGACTAGACCAGTAGAGTCTCTGGTCTACACATACCGGACTAGAACAGTAGAGTCTCTGGTCTACACATACCGGACTAGACCAGTAGAGTCTCTGGTCTACACATACCGGACTAGACCAGTAGAGTCTCTGGTCTACACATACCGGACTAGACCAGTAGAGTCTTTTAAAAAGACTGCCTTTGAAATAAAGTTGGTAAAATAACAAAACACACAAGCGACATAACATTTGGAGCTTGTTTTGTGCAAACACGTTTCACGTAGAAGAACTGTAGTGCAGTACAACAAAATACTATATATATATATATATACATATATATATATATATATAAATAAATATAATGCTATTAATCCCCAGTGGTGAAACTCATTAAGCACATACAAAAAATAATAATAGCAGTTCCAGATAAAAGCAGGATCCATGTAAACCTGTGAGGAGAGAAAGCACAAAGACTCCAAAGAAGAAGTTATTGATGAGCATTCATGAGACATGAATTCACAGGAGGAGAGAGAACGGAGCTGGTCTCAAAGACCAGAAACCCTGCAAGCTAACCTTTGGTTTCACTGTGCTTCTTGTTTTACAGCTTCAAACATCACCGTCTCCTGCCATGAAGCCTCCCTCCCATCAGGAGAAGAGAAGGTCACAAGTAGAGAAAAGTCCTTTACCTGTCGACATCGATGCACCTGAGCGGGTCAAGAAGAAGAAGAAGATCCAGAGGGAGGAAGCGGTCAGTCTTCCTCTCTCTGCTGCCGATGGAGATACAGGCAGCCAGAAGAAGAAGAGAAAGGAGAAGCAGGAAGTGGTCAAGGAGACACTGGTTACTGTAGAAACCAGAGAGACTGAAAAGAAGAAGAAGAAAGACAAGAACGGGCTGATTAAGGAAGGCATATCCACGGTAACAACAGACCATAACCACACGGCAACCAAAAAAAGTGGAATGAAGAAAAAGAAAGGTGCGAGTGTGGTTGAAGTATTCTTACAGGAAGGAGAGAAGAAGAAGAAGAAGAAAAGGAAACGGGAGACGGAGAAGATGAAGACGACAGAAGGAGGAAAGAAGAGTAAAAGAGCACCTGTAGAAGAAGAGCAGTGAGTTCTCTTCCTCTCTTTATATTGTTGTATTTAGATATCACTAAAGACAGAAAAGGGCTGTTATGAGTCGTAACCGTAGTAACGTCAGATGGTCTAACCCAAATCACTTGGTGACTTGTAATAACCGCAGTTATAGCAACATTAATATTCACACTTTATCCCAATCAATAACATAAGTTAAAGTCTTTTGTTGCTACAAACATTTGTAATGTTGTGAGATGATCTTTTATATTAGTTCATGAAATCAGAGCCCAGTGTTTATGTAACTCTGTAACTCTGTTCATCTGGTCACATGACATCTATTCATCTGTCCATCCGGGGAGAGGGATCCTCCTCTGTTGCTCTACAGAAGGGTTCTTCACTTTTTTCCCTGTCAAATGTTATTTTTGGGATGTGAGGTCAAAGGTCAGGGATGTCGTATGTGTACAGATTGTAAAGCCCTCTGAGGGGAGTTTGTAATTTGTGATATTGGGCTATACAAAACTGAATTTAATTAAATTATTCTGGTCCAATCAGAGCGCAGTGTTATTCTGGTCCAATCAGAGCGCAGTGTTATTCTGGTCCAATCAGAGTGCAGTGTTATTCTGGTCCAATCAGAGCGCAGTGTTATTCTGGTCCAATCAGAGCGCAGTATTATTCTGGTCCAATCAGAGCGCAGTGTTATTCTGGTCCAATCAGAGCGCAGTGTTATTCTGGTCCAATCAGAGCGCAGTATTATTCTGGTCCAATCAGAGCGCAGTGTTATTCTGGTCCAATCAGAGCGCAGTGTTATTCTGGTCCAATCAGAGCGCAGTGTTATTCTGGTCCAATCAGAGCGCAGTATTATTCTGGTCCAATCAGAGCGCAGTGTTATTCTGGTCCAATCAGAGCGCAGTGTTATTCTGGTCCAATCAGAGTGCAGTATTTCTTGGTAAACAGTGTACTGCCTGTGTTAGGAATGTTGCGATGTTGGAGGAGCTGCAGGAGTTTATTCCAGACGTCAAGAAGAAATCAGTCGAGCACATCAAAAGACTGCTGAGATACGACCTGCATCGCTTCAAAGACTTCAAACAGCAAGGTACTCGTATGGGGGAGGCTAACGGGAATTAGCTTTAGTTGTCAACTGTTAACAACAAGGTACTAGTACTGTAGACTTCAAGATATTAATACTGTAGACGACAAGGTACTAATACTGTAGACTTCAAGGTACTAATACTGTAGACGACAAGGTACTAATACTGTAGACGACAAGGTACTAATACTGTAGACTTCAAGGTACTAATACTGTAGACGACAAGGTACTAATACTGTAGACGACAAGGTACTAATACTGTAGACGACAAGGTACTAATACTGTAGACTTCAAGGTACTAATACTGTAGACGTCAAGGTACTAATACTGTAGACGACAAGGTACTAATACTGTAGACTTCAAGATATTAATACTGTAGACGACAAGGTACTAATACTGTAGACTTCAAGGTACTAATACTGTAGACGTCAAGATATTAATACTGTAGACGACAAGGTACTAATACTGTAGACTTCAAGATATTAATACTGTAGACGACAAGGTACTAATACTGTAGACAACAAGGTACTAATACTGTAGACTTCAAGATATTAATACTGTACACGACAAGGTACTAATACTGTAGACTTCAAGGTACTAATACTGTAGACGTCAAGGTACTAATACTGTAGACAACAAGGTACTAATACTGTAGACAACAAGGTACTAATACTGTAGACTTCAAGATATTAATACTGTAGACAACAAGGTACTAATACTGTAGACTTCAAGATATTAATACTGTAGACGACAAGGTATTAATACTGTAGACGTCAAGGTACTAATACTGTAGACAACAAGGTACTAATACTGTAGACTTCAAGATATTAATACTGTAGACTTCAAGGTATTAATACTGTAGACTTCAAGATATTAATATTGTAGACTTCAAGGTATTAATACTGTAGACGTCAAGTACTAATACTGTAGACGTCAAGTACTAATACTGTAGACGTCAAGGTACTAATACTGTAGACGTCAAGTACTAATACTGTTGACGACAAGGTACTAATACTGTAGACGTCAAGGTACTAATACTGTAGACGTCAAGGTACTAATACTGTAGACAACAAGGTACTAATACTGTAGACAACAAGGTACTAATACTGTAGACTTCAAGATATTAATACTGTAGACAACAAGGTACTAATACTGTAGACTTCAAGATATTAATACTGTAGACGACAAGGTATTAATACTGTAGACGTCAAGGTACTAATACTGTAGACAACAAGGTACTAATACTGTAGACTTCAAGATATTAATACTGTAGACTTCAAGGTATTAATACTGTAGACTTCAAGATATTAATATTGTAGACTTCAAGGTATTAATACTGTAGACGTCAAGTACTAATACTGTAGACGTCAAGTACTAATACTGTTGACGACAAGGTACTAATACTGTAGACGTCAAGGTACTAATACTGTTGACGACAAGGTACTAATACTGTAGACGTCAAGTACTAATACTGTTGACGACAAGGTACTAATACTGTAGACGTCAAGGTACTAATACTGTAGACGTCAAGGTACTGTAGACGTCAAGGTACTAATACTGTAGACGTCAAGGTACTAATTCTTGCATATGGGAAGCTCACCTGTTCTTCGCCCTCCAGGTGTGCCTCTGCGTCAGGGACGCTGTACTCAGCAGGAGAACCAGCAGATTAGGGAGAATGTCGCAAACTTCCTGGCTCTGACGGGCATCAGCTTGGCCAATGAGCTTCTGTTTCCTCAGAGGTACCAAGAGAAGAAGGCGGAGATCAGGAAGCTTAAAGTACAACATCACTTCCTGGAGAGGATTGGTACGTAAACAAACACACACCGTGTCACCCTGTAGACAAACGTCTTCATCATGATGGCCCTCCTGATAATGCAGTCTTTGTACTATAATGTTTGTGATACTAGAGTATTGTTGTACTGTAATGTGTGTGTGTGTGTGGTACTGTAGTATGTGGTACTGTAGTCTGTGGTACTGTAATGTGTGTGTGGTACTGTAGTCTGTGGTACTGTAATGTGTGTGTGGTACTGTAGTCTGTGTGGTACTGTAGTCTGTGGTACTGTAGTCTGTGTGGTACTGTAGTCTGTGGTACTGTAATGTGTGTGGTACTGTAGTCTGTGTGGTACTGTAGTCTGTGGTACTGTAATGTGTGTGTGGTACTGTAGTCTGTGTGGTAATGTAGTCTGTGGTACTGTAATGTGTGTGTAGTACTGTAGTCTGTGTGGTACTGTAATGTGTGTGTGGTACTGTAATGTGTGTGTGGTACTGTAATGTGTGTGTGGTACTGTAGTCTGTGTGGTACTGTAATGTGTGTGTGTGGTACTGTAGTCTGTGTGGCACTGTAGTCTGTGGTACTGTAATGTGTGTGGTACTGTAGTCTGGTACTGTAATGTGTGTGGTACTGTAGTCTGGTACTGTAATGTGTGTGTGGTACTGTAGTCCGTGTGGTAATGTAGTCTGTGGTACTGTAATGTGTGTGGTACTGTAGTCTGTGGTACTGTAGTCTGTGTGGTACTGTAGTCTGTGGTACTGTAATGTGTGTGTGGTACTGTAGTCTGTGTGGTAATGTAGTCTGTGGTACTGTAATGTGTGTGTAGTACTGTAGTCTGTGTGGTACTGTAATGTGTGTGTAGTACTGTAGTCTGTGTGGTAATGTAGTCTGTGGTACTGTAATGTGTGTGGGGTACTGTAGTCTGTGTGGTACTGTAATGTGTGTGTGGTACTGTAGTCTGTGGTACTGTAATGTGTGTGTGGTACTGTAGTCTGGTACTGTAATGTGTGTGTGGTACTGTAGTCTGTGTGGTAATGTAGTCTGTGGTACTGTAATGTGTGTGGTACTGTAGTCTGTGGTACTGTAATGTGTGTGGTACTGTAGTCTGTGTGGTAATGTAGTCTGTGGTACTGTAATGTGTGTGGGGTACTGTAGTCTGTGTGGTACTGTAGATTATGGGGTACTGTTGTCTGTGGTACTGTAATGTGTGTGGTACTGTAGATTATGGGGTACTGTAGTCTGTGGTACTGTAGTCTGTGGTACTGTAGTCTGTGTGGTACTGTAGTCTGTGGTACTATAGTCTGTGGTACTGTAGTCTGTGTGGTACTGTAGTCTGGTACTGTAGTCTGTGGTACTATAGTCTGTGGTACTGTAGTCTGTGTGGTACTGTAGTCTGTGTGGTACTGTAGTCTGTGGTACTATAGTCTGTGGTACTGTAGTCTGTGTGGTACTGTAGTCTGTGGTACTGTAATGTGTGTGTGGTACTGTAGATTATGGGGTACTGTAGTCTGTGTGGTACTGTAGTCTGTGGTACTATAGTCTGTGGTACTGTAGTTTGTGTGGTACTGTAGTCTGTGGTACTGTAGTCTGTGTGGTACTGTAGTATGTGGTACTGTAGTCTGTGGTACTATAGTCTGTGGTACTGTAGTTTGTGTGGTACTATAGTCTGTGGTACTGTAGTTTGTGTGGTACTGTAGTCTGGTACTGTAGTCTGTGTGGTACTGTAGTCTGTGGTACTATAGTCTGTGGTACTGTAGTTTGTGTGGTACTATAGTCTGTGGTACTGTAGTTTGTGTGGTACTATAGTCTGTGGTACTGTAGTCTGTGTGGTACTGTAGTCTGTGGTACTATAGTCTGTGTGGTACTGTAGTCTGTGGTACTGTAATGTGTGTGGTACTGTAGATTATGGGGTACTGTAGTCTGTGGTACTGTAATGTGTGTGGTACTGTAGATTATGGGGTACTGTAGTCTGTGTGGTACTGTAGATTATGAGGTTCTGTGGTAATGTAATGCGTGAGGTACTGTAGTCTGTGTGGTACTGTAGATTATGAGGTTCTGTGGTAATGTAATGCGTGAGGTACTGTAGATTATGAGGTTCTGTGGTAATGTAATGTGTGTGGTACTGTAGATTATGAGGTTCTGTGGTAATGTAATGTGTGTGGTACTGTAGATTATGAGGTTCTGTGGTAATGTAATGTGTGTGGTACTGTAGATTATGAGGTTCTGTGGTAATGTAATGCGTGAGGTACTGTAGATTATGAGGTTCTGTGGTAATGTAATGTGTGTGGTACTGTAGATTATGAGGTTCTGTGGTACTGTAATGTGTGTGGTACTGTAGATTATGGGGTACTGTAGTCTGTGTGGTACTGTAGATTATGAGGTTCTGTGGTAATGTAATGTGTGAGGTACTGTAGATTATGAGGTTCTGTGGTAATGTAATGTGTGTGGTACTGTAGATTATGAGGTTCTGTGGTAATGTGTGTGGTACTGTAGATTATGGGGTACTGTCGTCTGTGTGGTACTGTAGATTATGAGGTTCTGTGGTAATGTAATGTGTGAGGTACTGTAGATTATGGGGTACTGTAATGTGTGAGGTACTGTAGATTATGAGGTTCTGTGGTACTGTAATGTGTGAGGTACTGTAGATTATGGGGTACTGTAATGTGTGAGGTACTGTAGATTATGAGGTTCTGTGGTACTGTAATGTGTGTGGTACTGTAGATTATGGGGTACTGTAATGTGTGAGGTACTGTAGATTATGAGGTTCTGTGGTAATGTAATGTGTGAGGTACTGTAGATTATGAGGTTCTGTGGTAATGTAATGTGTGAGGTACTGTAGATTATGTGGTTCTGTGGTACTGTAATGTGTGAGGTACTGTAGATTATGGGGTACTGTAGTCTGTGGGGTACTGTAGTCTGTGTGGTACTGTAGATTATGGGGTACTGTAGTCTGTGGGGTACTGTAGTCTGTGTGGTACTGTAGATTATGAGGTTCTGTGGTAATGTAATGTGTGAGGTACTGTAGATTATGAGGTTCTGTGGTAATGTAATGTGTGAGGTACTGTAGTCTGTGGGGTACTGTAGATTATGGGGTACTGTAGTCTGTGTGGTACTGTAGATTATGGGGTACTGTAGTCTGTGGGGTACTGTAGTCTGTGTGGTACTGTAGATTATGGGGTACTGTAGTCTGTGTGGTACTGTAGATTATGAGGTTCTGTGGTAATGTAATGTGTGTGGTACTGTAGATTATGAGGTTCTGTGGTAATGTAATGTGTGAGGTACTGTAGATTATGAGGTTCTGTGGTAATGTAATGTGTGAGGTACTGTAGATTATGAGGTTCTGTGGTAATGTAATGTGTGAGGTACTGTAGATTATGAGGTTCTGTGGTAATGTAATGTGTGAGGTACTGTAGATTATGGGGTACTGTCGTCTGGGTGGGGATACAGGACTGGCAATACACCATAAACATTATGATACAAACCACACAGCAGGTTTTAATATGAACTCTATAACTTTCTGTCCCCCCCCCTCTGCCTGTCTGTCTCTGCCTGCCTGTCTCTCTCTCTGTCTGTCTGCCTGTCTCGCTGCCTGCCTGTCTCTCTGCCTGTCTGTCTTCCCAGCTGAGGGGATTCCTCGTACGTGTCACATGGTTTACACCAGAGCCAAGAAGATGTTTGACGACAGGAACTATATGGGAAGGTCAGAGGTCACACTGTTAGAGGAGAACCCTCTGTATCTATACTTTGGTTCTCCAGCTAGGAGGGTTCTCTGTGTGTTCATGTTCTACCTGTGGGTGTCCTCACTCAGGTTCTCCAAGGAGGAGATGCATTCTCTGAAGAAGTTCCAGAACCTCCATGGTAACGACTGGAAGACGATCTCTCAGAAGATGAACCGCAGCACGTACTCCTTAGAGAAGCGCTTCGCCCACACAGCTCTAGGTCGTGGTTCATGGAGCCCAGATGAGGTCTCTAGATTGAAGAAGGCTCTAAAGGATCACCTGGAGGTTCTGGTCCATCAGAACTCAGATCCTAGTCTGAGCAGGCACCAGCTGAGTGACGACCTGCCCTGGAGGAAGATCAGTCAGACAGTCGGGACCAGGTCCTGGACCCAGTGTCGGCTCAAGTGGTCAGTACACCTGCTTTGTCTGGTTCTGATACTGGACCGGTACTCTGGCTCGCATGGAAACAGACACAGATCCTTTAGATCTTCAGGTTATTGGGTCTTCAGGTCTGGAGGTCTTTTTGGTTTCAGGACTTCAGGTGTATGATGTTTGTGTTTCAGGTTCTCCATCTTGAAGGTTAAACTGGCTTCAGGTGTCACTACCTTCAATAGAGGACCTGAAGGACTTGACGCTAAAATCCGACTCATCCACACGTAAGATTACATAACACACCCGTCCTTTCAAAGTAAAACTCCCTGTCCACGTGTTTTCTTTTGAAAGGCCAATACAGGTCTTCGTGCTAAGCTAACAAAAACAGGGTTTGAAAAGAAAGTTCTCCTTGATTCTTTTAAATGTAGGTACACATCTAAGATAATGCGATCATGTTTTAATGTTCTTATTTTAAATATATTCATCCCATAATACCACAATATGTCTGTTCATGAGGTTCAGTGGGGTACCCGGGCTCTGTTTATGAGTCAGTGGGGGATCCGGGCTCTGTTTATGAGTCAGTGGGGGACCCGGGCTCTGTTTATGAGTCAGTGGGGGACCCGGGCTCTGTTTATGAGTCAGTGGGGGACCCGGGCTCTGTTTATGAGTCAGTGGGGGACCCGGGCTCTGTTTATGAGTCAGTGGGGGACCCGGGCTCTGTTTATGAGTCAGTGGGGGACCCGGGCTCTGTTTATGAGTCAGTGGGGGATCCGGGCTCTGTTTATGAGTCAGTGGGGGACCCGGGCTCTGTTTATGAGTCAGTGGGGGACCCGGGCTCTGTTTATGAGTCAGTGGGGGATCCGGGCTCTGTTTATGAGTCAGTGGGGGACCCGGGCTCTGTTTATGAGTCAGTGGGGGACCCGGGCTCTGTTTATGAGTCAGTGGGGGATCCGGGCTCTGTTTATGAGAGTCAGTGGGGGATCCGGGCTCTGTTTATGAGAGTCAGTGGGGGACCCGGGCTCTGTTTATGAGTCAGTGGGGGACCCGGGCTCTGTTTATGAGTCAGTGGGGGACCCGGGCTCTGTTTATGAGAGTCAGTGGGGGATCCGGGCTCTGTTTATGAGAGTCAGTGGGGGATCCGGGCTCTGTTTATGAGTCAGTGGGGGATCCGGGCTCTGTTTATGAGAGTCAGTGGGGGATCCGGGCTCTGTTTATGAGTCAGTGGGGGATCCGGGCTCTGTTTATGAGAGTCAGTGGGGGATCCGGGCTCTGTTTATGAGAGTCAGTGGGGGATCCGGGCTCTGTTTATGAGAGTCAGTGGGGGACCCGGGCTCTGTTTATGAGTCAGTGGGGGACCCGGGCTCTGTTTATGAGTCAGTGGGGGACCCGGGCTCTGTTTATGAGTCAGTGGGGGATCCGGGCTCTGTTTATGAGTCAGTGGGGGATCCGGGCTCTGTTTATGAGTCAGTGGGGGATCCGGGCTCTGTTTATGAGTCAGTGGGGGACCCGGGCTCTGTTTATGAGTCAGTGGGGGACCCGGGCTCTGTTTATGAGTCAGTGGGGGATCCGGGCTCTGTTTATGAGTCAGTGGGGGACCCGGGCTCTGTTTATGAGTCAGTGGGGGACCCGGGCTCTGTTTATGAGTCAGTGGGGGATCCGGGCTCTGTTTATGAGAGTCAGTGGGGGACCCGGGCTCTGTTTATGAGTCAGTGGGGGATCCGGGCTCTGTTTATGAGAGTCAGTGGGGGACCCGGGCTCTGTTTATGAGTCAGTGGGGGATCCGGGCTCTGTTTATGAGAGTCAGTGGGGGACCCGGGCTCTGTTTATGAGTCAGTGGGGGATCCGGGCTCTGTTTATGAGAGTCAGTGGGGGACCCGGGCTCTGTTTATGAGAGTCAGTGGGGGACCCGGGCTCTGTTTATGAGTCAGTGGGGGATCCGGGCTCTGTTTATGAGAGTCAGTGGGGGACCCGGGCTCTGTTTATGAGAGTCAGTGGGGGACCCGGGCTCTGTTTATGAGTCAGTGGGGGATCCGGGCTCTGTTTATGAGAGTCAGTGGGGGACCCGGGCTCTGTTTATGAGAGTCAGTGGGGGACTCAGGCTCTATTAATGAGCCCGACTGCCGACAGGAAGAAGCTGTCTGTGTGGCGTGAGGTCCTGGTCCTGGTCCTGATGGACCTCAGCCTCCTGCCAGATGAAGGAACTCCAACAGTTCTTGTCCAGGGTGAGAGAGTCAGCTTCAATTGTTCTTGCTCTTCAGGGTCCTGAAGTGAACAAGGACCAGAGGATGGACTCAGTGATGGAGATCCTGAATTGAAGTCTGGTTCAACTATCCTGATTACTGAAGTCTGGTTCAACTATCCTGATTACTGAAGTCTGGTTCAACTATCCTGATTACTGAAGTCTGGTTCAACTATCCTGATTACTGAAGTCTGGTTCAACTATCCTGATTACTGAAGTCTGGTTCAACTATCCTGATTACTGAAGTCTGGTTCAACTATCCTGATTACTGAAGTCTGGTTCAACTATCCTGATTACTGAAGTCTGGATCAACTATCCTGATTACTGAAGTCTGGTTCAACTATCCTGATTACTGACGTCTGGTTCAACTCTCCTGATTACTGAAGTCTGGTTCAACTATCCTGATTACTGAAGTCTGGATCAACTATCCTGATTACTGAAGTCTGGTTCAACTATCCTGATTACTGACGTCTGGTTCAACTATCCTGATTACTGAAGTCTGGTTCAACTATCCTGATTACTGAAGTCTGGTTCAACTATCCTGATTACTGAAGTCTGGTTCAACTCTCCTGATTACTGAAGTCTGGTTCAACTATCCTGATTACTGAAGTCTGGTTCAACTATCCTGATTACTGAAGTCTGGTTCAACTCTCCTGATTACTGAAGTCTGGATCAACTATCCTGATTACTGAAGTCTGGTTCAACTATCCTGATTACTGAAGTCTGGTTCAACTATCCTGATTACTGAAGTCTGGTTCAACTATCCTGATTACTGAAGTCTGGTTCAACTATCCTGATTACTGAAGTCTGGTTCAACTATCCTGATTACTGAAGTCTGGTTCAACTATCCTGATTACTGAAGTCTGGTTCAACTCTCCTGAGTACTGAAGTCTGGTTCAACTATCCTGATTACTGAAGTCTGGTTCAACTATCCTGATTACTGAAGTCTGGTTCAACTATCCTGAGTACTGAAGTCTGGATCAACTATCCTGAGTACTGAAGTCTGGTTCAACTATCCTGATTACTGAAGTCTGGTTCAACTATCCTGATTACTGAAGTCTGGTTCAACTATCCTGAGTACTGAAGTCTGGTTCAACTCTCCTGATTACTGAAGTCTGGTTCAACTCTCCTGATTACTGAAGTCTGGTTCAACTCTCCTGATTACTGAAGTCTGGATCAACTATCCTGAATTGAAGTCTGGTTCAACTATCCTGATTACTGAAGTCTGGTTCAACTATCCTGATTACTGAAGTCTGGTTCAACTCTCCTGATTACTGAAGTCTGGTTCAACTATCCTGAGTACTGAAGTCTGGATCAACTATCCTGATTACTGAAGTCTGGATCAACTATCCTGATTACTGAAGTCTGGTTCAACTATCATGATTACTGAAGTCTGGTTCAACTATCATGATTACTGAAGTCTGGTTTAGATTAACGAGATGGTTTGAGTGCGGATCAGCCTTTGAGAAACCGGGATAGCCTGACTTCAATCATTGGGTTAATTTAAACTGGATAATAGGACATTTGATCGACTTAGTTGAACAACGTACGAGAAATAGGGCTCATAACTCTCAAAGATTCAGGTATCACTTTATATTTAATATTTAGGTTTTATGAAGTTTGCATTTTGACTTTTGAAAGTGTATTAATCTTAAAAACAACTTAAATTGACAATGAAGTTGAGTTTAGTTCATTGAGTTTTCTAATTGGGGGCTTGCAATAAGTTAAGGACATTAAGTATAAATGTATCAAATATAGTAGTTTTCTGTTTCAACATCAAACAAAGAAAATATGTTCCTAGTTTGTTCTGACTCAAACAGCAACAATAATAATAATATTATTAACTGTGTTTCAGGCTGTACAACATGCGTGTGGATGACGTAGCAGAAATCGACTGGGACGAGGTCGCTCAGACTATTGGGTGAGGTCAAAGGTCAAACTGTCATACCAGATCAAGAGATAAGATAACAAGAAAAAACCTGGAAGTAAACATGTTATACAGGAGGTATACATGAGGTAAACATGTTATACTTGAGGTAAACATGTTATACAGGTTGTAAACAGGTACACATGTTATACTGGTGGTATACAGGAGGTAAACATGTTATACAGGAGGTATACATGAGGTAAACATGTTATACTGGAGGTAAACATGTTATACAGGTTGTAAACAGGTACACATGTTATACTGGTGGTATACAGGAGGTAAACATGTTATACTGGAGGTATACATGAGGTAAACATGTTATACAGGAGGTATACATGAGGTAAACATGTTATACAGGAGGTATACATGAGGTAAACATGTTATACAGGAGGTATACATGAGGTAAACATGTTATACTGGAGGTAAACATGTTATACAGGTTGTAAACAGGTACACATGTTATACTGGTGGTATACAGGAGGTAAACATGTTATACTGGAGGTATACAGGAGGTAAACATGTTATACAGTAGGTATACATGAGGTAAACATGTTATACAGGAGGTATACATGAGGTAAACATGTTATACAGGAGGTATACATGAGGTAAACATGTTATACAGGAGGTATACATGAGGTAAACATGTTATACAGGAGGTATACATGAGGTAAACATGTTATACAGGTTGTAAACAGGTACACATGTTATACTGGAGGTATACAGGAGGTAAACATGTTATACAGTAGGTATACATGAGGTAAACATGTTATACAGGAGGTATACATGAGGTAAACATGTTATACAGGAGGTATACATGAGGTAAACATGTTATACAGGTTGTAAACAGGTACACATGTTATACTGGAGGTATACAGGAGGTAAACATGTTATACAGGAGGTATACATGAGGTAAACATGTTATACAGGAGGTATACAGGAGGTAAACATGTTATACAGGTTGTAAACAGGTACACATGTTATACAGGAGGTATACATGAGGTAAACATGTTATACAGGAGGTATACATGAGGTAAACATGTTATACTGGAGGTATACATGAGGTAAACATGTTATACAGGAGGTATACATGAGGTAAACATGTTATACAGGAGGTAAACATGTTATACTGGAGGTAAACATGTTATACAGGTTTTAAACAGGTACACATGTTATACAGGAGGTATACATGAGGTAAACATGTTATACTGGAGGTAAACATGTTATACAGGTTGTAAACAGGTACACATGTTATACTGGTGGTATACAGGAGGTAAACATGTTATACTGGTGGTATACAGGAGGTAAACATGTTATACAGGAGGTATACATGAGGTAAACATGTTATACAGGAGGTATACATGAGGTAAACATGTTATACAGGAGGTAAACATGAGGTAAACATGTTGTACTGGTGGTATACATGAGGTAAACATGTTATACAGGTGGTATACATGAGGTAAACATGTTATACTGGTGGTATACAGGAGGTAAACATGTTATACAGGAGGTAAACATGAGGTAAACATGTTATACTGGTGGTATACATGAGGTAAACATGTTATACAGGAGGTTTACCTCCTGTATAACATGTTTACCTCCTGTATAACATGTATAACATGTTTACCTCCTGTATAACATGTTTACCTCCTGTATAACATGTTTACCTCCTGTATAACATGTATAACATGTTTACCTCCTGTATAACATGTTTACCTCCTGTATAACATGTATAACATGTTTACCTCCTGTATAACATGTTTACCTCATGTATAACATGTTTACCTCCTGTATAACATGTATAACATGTTTACCTCCTGTATAACATGTTTACCTCCTGTATAACATGTATAACATGTTTACCTCCTGTATAACATGTATAACATGTTTACCTCCTGTATAACATGTATAACATGTTTACCTCCTGTATAACATGTTTACCTCCTGTATAACATGTATAACATGTTTACCTCCTGTATAACATGTTTACCTCCTGTATAACATGTTTACCTCCTGTATAACATGTTTACCTCCTGTATAACATGTATAACATGTTTACCTCCTGTATAACATGTATAACATGTTTACCTCCTGTATAACATGTATAACATGTTTACCTCCTGTATAACATGTTTACCTCCTGTATATGTTTACCTGCTGCATAAGATGTTTACCACATGTTTACCTCCTACAATAATTAATTGTACTTTCTCAATCAAAACAAATCACACACAAATGATCATTTCATCCAACATGCATAATATCTGGGCGGGTTCACCTGTAATACTTTATCAGAACCTGGACAGGTGAACCTCACTAGCCAATGATGGGGCTGATCAAATTATTATTGATATATGTCAGTATTGAATATTGTATACAGCTCTGAGCCGTAGTACTACAGTGTGGCAGTAGTAGTACTACAGTGTGGCAGTAGTAATACTACAGTGTGGCAGTAGTAGTACTACAGTGTGGCAGTAGTAGTACTACAGTGTGGCAGGAGTAGTACTACAGTGTGGCAGTAGTAATACTACAGGGTGGCAGTAGTAGTACTACAGTGTGGCAGTAGTAATACTACAGTGTGGCAGTAGTAGTACTACAGTGTGGTAGTACTACAGTGTGGCAGTAGTAGTACTACAGTGTGGCAGTAGTAATACTACAGTGTGGCAGTAGTAGTACTACAGTGTGGCAGTAGTAATACTACAGTGTGGCAGTAGTAGTACTACAGTGTGGTAGTACTACAGTGTGGCAGTAGTAGTACTACAGTGTGGCAGTAGTAGTACTACAGTGTGGCAGTAGTAATACCGGTGTTTTTGTGGTATTACTACAAAGTATTCTACAAAGTGTGTTCTTGTGTTTCAGGAACGTGACGACTGTGTGTGTTCAGAAAAGCTTCCACAGAATGAAAGTCTCCAGAGTTCCTCACTGGGCCAGTTTATCCTACGGAGGTCAGTACTGCAGCACCGTATCAGTCAGTACTGCAGCACCGTATCAGTCAGTACTGCAACACCGTATCAGTCAGTACTGCAGCACCGTATCAGTCAGTACTGCAACACCGTATCAGTCAGTACTGCAGCACCGTATCAGTCAGTACTGCAACACCGTATCAGTCAGTACTGCAGCACCGTATCAGTCAGTACTGCAGCACCGTATCAGTCAGTACTGCAACACCGTATCAGTCAGTACTGCGGCACCGTATCAGTCAGTACTGCGGCACCGTATCAGTCAGTACTGCAGCACCGTATCAGTCAGTACTGCAACACCGTATCAGTCAGTACTGCAACACCGTATCAGTCAGTACTGCAACACCGTATCAGTCAGTACTCGTATCAGTCAGTACTGCGACACTGTATCAGTCAGTACTGCAGCACCTTATCAGTCAGTACTGCAGCACCGTATCAGTCAGTACTGCAACACCGTATCAGTCAGTACTGCAGCACCTTATCAGTCAGTACTGCAACACTGTATCAGTCAGTACTGCAACACCGTATCAGTCAGTACTGCAACACCGTATCAGTCAGTACTGCAGCACCTTATCAGTCAGTACTGCAACACCGTATCAGTCAGTACTGCAACACCGTATCAGTCAGTACTGCGACACTGTATCAGTCAGTACTGCGACACTGTATCAGTCAGTACTGCGACACTGTATCAGTCAGTACTGCGACACCTTATCAGTCAGTACTGCGACACCGTATCAGTCAGTACTGCGGCAACGTATCAGTCAGTACTGCAACACCGTATCAGTCAGTACTGCAACACCGTATCAGTCAGTTGATATAATGTGTCTGTGATGTTGCTTCAGAGATCATCGACTTCCTGCAGCTGAAGGCGGCTCCTGTCCTGAAGGAGAAACTGAAGCGGTTAAAGATGGAGAGGAGCAGGGAGGAGGCGCAGGAGGAGAGCTTCTTGCTGTCGGACATCGTCTCCTCACACGGCGAAGATGACGACTACATGGAGCTGGACAACAGTCAGCTGACCGCTGGCCAATCACAACACAGATAGATCTAAACAAAGGAGTGTGATTGGCTGTCACCTCAGTGGACGGACTTCCTGTCAGTGGGACTAAACCAGGTTTAATCCTAACGGCGGCCTGGTTCACTTCCTGTTTTCTGTCACATTAAAACATTCATTTTCATATTCGAATGTCTGGCTTTTAGTAAAGTAAAATATATATTCAAATTAAGAGTATTAATTGGCAGTATACCAGCCAGGTTGGTAATGGTGGGCTCCTCCATTCCCAAGGACCTGGCTCCGCCTCCCGTTCCCTCAACACCTCAGTGCTCCCCCTCTTTAGCCCTTTTTCACCAAAGGAAGAGAGGAACATATCCTCCTGCTGCAGATACCACCACCATAGGTGAAGGGCCAGGTTACGCATAGAACTGGAAGGCAAAGTTAGAGAAAATAGGGATTTGATTCACACAATAATATTTGGGGAAGAAAATCAGAACAAAGCGAATAAATATATTACATTTCATGTCATTTAGCTGACGCTTTTATCCAAAGCGACTTACAATCATGTGACATTAACACACCGTAGAACAGCTACAGGGAACAACTCAGGGTTAAGTGTGTTGCTCAAGGACACATCGACTAGGGCGGGGATTGAACCAACAACCCCCTGATTGAAAGACGGACCTGCTAACCACTGACGCACAGTCAGTGTTCAACATACTTGTTCTGAGGTCTACATCAACTTATTAAACAAAGCCTAGTGAGGGCTCTATGAAACACGAGACACTGCTGGTCCATTTATATACTCTGCTGGGCAGTCCATAGATTGAAGGGGAGAGAAGACCTCCTCACCGGCTGCTGAGGACATCCCTCTGGCTGTGGTAGAATGGCAAAGTACAATCATCCAGGCCAGTCTATTAAGGCAGGTGTGCTGCAGCAGCTCAGTCTTTTCAGAAGGACTGCCGGCTCCAGTAACTGACAGGGAAGGCCGTTAACGCTTTTATTACCATCCATCCATCATCACCTCTTATCTGGGGTCGGGTCGCGGTGGCAGCAGGTCCAGCAGGCCGACCCAGGCTTCCCTCTCACCAGCAACACTTTCCAGCTCATTCTGGGGGATCCCGAGGCGTTCCAAGGCCAGCCGGGAGATATAATCCCTCCAGCGTGTCCTCGGTCTTCCCCGGGGCCTCCTACCAGTTGGACGTGCCCGGAAAACCTCTAATGGGAGGCGTCCAGGAGGCATCCTGACTAGATGAACCACCTCAGCTGACTCCTTTGGACACCAAGGAGCAGCGACTCGACTCCAAGCTCCCCCCTGATGTCCGAGCTCCTTATGGTAGCTTTAAGGCTTCGTAGGCGAGAAGAAGAACTTTAAATGTGATTCTTGATTTTACAGGGAGCCAGTGCAGAGCAGCTAATACAGGAGTCATGTGATCTCTTTTCTTAGTTTTTGTGAGTACACGAGCTGCAGCATTCTGGATCAACTGGAGGGACTTAAGAGACTTATTAGAGCAGCCTGATAATAAGGAGTTGCAGTAATCTAGTCTGGAAGTAACAAACGCGTGAACCAGCTTTTCTGCATCTTTTTGAGACAAGATGTGCCTGATTTTTGAAATGTTACAATCCTTGAGATTTGCTTCCCAGTAAAATAACTTCAGTTTTGTCTGAGTTTAACATCAGGAAGTTGCAGGTCATCCATGTTTTTATGTCTTTAAGACATTCTTGAAGTTTAGCGAGCTGGTTGGTCTCCTCTGGTTTGATCCATAGATATAATTGAGTATCGTCTGCATAGCAATTAAAGTTTATGGAGTGTTTCCTGATAATATTGCCCAAAGGAAGCATATATAAGGTAAATAAAATTGGTCCAAGCACAGAACCTTGTGGAACTCCGTGATTAACGTTGGTGGTCATTGAGGCTTCATCGTTTACAAATACAAATTGAGATCGATCTGATAAATGGGGATTTGTGAGAAGTTCTTCCGGAGGTGGGAGTTGAAGACCTCCTGGACAGGATCCTCCTCCAGACGTTCCCAGTTCACCCTCACTACACGTTTGGGCTTGCCAGGTCTCTCTAGCCGAGTCCCCCGCCATCTGATCCAACTCACCACCAGGTGGTGATCAGTTGACAGCTCTGCTCCTCTCTTCACCCGAGTGTCCAAGACATACGGCCACAGATCAGATGATACGATTACAAAGTCCATCATTGATCTCCGGCCTAAGGTGTTCTGGTACCAGGTCCACTTATGAGCCACCTTATGTATGTGTTCAGATTGTAAAGCCCTCTGAGGCAAATTTGTAATTTTGGGCTTTACAAAATAAACCGAATTGAACTATGTGTGAACATGGTGTTTGTTATGGACGTGGTCCAGCTGAACCCTGTGGAGTCCACATTGATGGGTCGGGTCATGGCCCGGCAGCTTAAGGAGAGTTGAACGTGTTTAAGACTAGACTGAACTGTTGGATTATCATGAGATTATTATCAGATTTAAGATTATTAGTCTGCTTCATGCTGTCTGAGCTGCGGTTATCAAACACTATCTACTTATATCTGCAATAATCAATATTGATCACCAACTAATTATTATTTATATTGTAGTATTAATCTTGAATTGAACATGTTTTGAATATTCCGTAAATATTAGAACATTATTTCTAGTTGACATTTAGAGAATTAGCATATTATTAAAAAGAGACTACCATCTCCCTGATATACTTTAATGACATGGTTATTAATAGTAAATCCATCACTTTAAGGAACATTTATCAGGATTAATAAATACATGACACAGTATTGTTACATTGTTTCTTCAAGAGATTAAAGTTGATGAATTCAGATGGAAATAAGGCCGTGGTCAGATTACAGATAAAGATAATTATGGATGTTTTCATTAATATATTAATTTACAGACAACATTAAAGACAGTGTCAGGTTTAGATATTAAATATTGAACATGTTTATTTATCATTTTTAATCATTAAATATTTCTCTACAAACATTCAGATGATCACATGATGAGTTTCCTGATTCGTCCATATGAAGAGTGCATTGTGGGTAGTTCATCGGGCAGTGATGGCCTGCAGGCTGCTGGTCCTCTTCATGATGTTTGGGACAAAATGGAGTCCTGACGCTCTCTCGATGGTTTCTATGGGAACCAGGAAGCGATCCAGAGGAACCTTCTCATCGATTGGCTCGTTGGGTAAAACATACGACCGAAGCTCCACCCCCCTGCCGTCTACCTGCTCCAGGATCAGCACCTGAGGAGGCACAAGACCGGAGAACACATCCGTTGTCATCACCACCACCACCATCATCATCATCATCATCACCACCGTCAACACCACCACCATCACCATCATCACCACCACCATCACCATCAT